>NC_091219.1:16732365-16814865 GCF_040958095.1 Procambarus clarkii
CCACCATCTTCTCACTTGATCCAACTATCTATGACTGTTTGTAAAAGATAACTTTACAATATTTTATTGCCACCTTTGTATCCTTAGTTTTAGTCTATGACCTCTTGTTCTAGAAGTTGTAGGTTTCAAAAATTCCTGTCAATTTTGTCAAATTCCTATTACTATTTCGTTTATAGTGATCATATAATTTTTTTTCTACTATCTTCTAGCTTTCGCATATTTACCGGCTCTGGCCTCTCTTCATAGATTTTGTTTTTCAGTTCCGGAAGCCATTTTCTAGCATGCCTTTGTACCTTTTCCAGCTCATTGATGTGCTTCTTGAGATATGGGCACCATACATTGTGCTCCCCTCACAATGTCCTTTAAGTGTTCCTCTGGTGACAGTCTACTATACAGAACCACCATAGCTCTCTTTCCTTGTTAAAGTTCTTTAATGCATTTCCACATAATTTGAAGGTAGTGTAGGGCCTATTTTCTCCTATTCCACGGTCCATAACATGGCATTTATTTACAATTAATTCGACTTGCCAAGTGTTACTCCATACACTTATTGTCTAGGTAAGCATTCATACACAAGCAGCATATACTCAAGGGCACGACAATCGTCTAAGTATCTTATCTTCCTTAATAGTTTGCTTTGCATCAACAAACATGTTCACATAATTCTGTATTACTTGTATATGGTGCATATACAGTAGACAATGAGCACCACTGGTGTACGAACTACACCCTGTGGTTCACTTCCTGCACCGGTTACCCTCACTAGTAACACTCCTCCAGTCTGATACATTGCTTCTGATTACTGTCCTCATTATTCTGGCAGTCAGAAAAGTGTTCATTGCTGTCAGCAGTATGCCTGTCACTCTTTCAGCATTTTCCAGTTTTCATAACAACCTCTTGAGTGGGACTGTCAAAGGCCTTTTTTATGTTCATATAAACACAGTCAATCCAACCATCTTTTTCCTCTAGAATCTCTGTGGTTCTATCATAAAAATTAAGAAGATTTGTTACACAGGTGCTTCCTGTTCGTAACCAGACACAACCATACTGTCTGTTATAATTTCATTTAACCAGGTATTCTATCCATTTGGTTTTAACTATTTTTCTAGACTTTTGACTACCACGCTTGTCAAGGACATTTATAATAAAAGCAACAATATGTCTGTCTCTGGCTGTTCAAAGTTGGAGGCCAGGCGCCTCCAACTGTGTGTGTACTCACCTAGTTGTGCTTGCGGGGGTTGAGCTTTGCTCTTTAGTCCCGCCTCTCAACTATCAATCAACTGGTGTACAGATTCCCGAGCCTATTGGGCTCTATCATATCTACATTTCAAACTGTGTATGGGGTCTGCCTCATCCATATCACTGCCTAATACATTCCAACAGTTAACTACTCTGATACTGAAAAAGTTCCTTCTAATGTGTCTGAGGCTCATTTGGGTGCTCAGTTTCCACCTGTGTCCGTTTGTGCGTGTAATACCCGTGTTAAATAAAATATCTTTATTTACCCTTTCAATTCTTAATTCCTCTGAGAATCTTGTATGTAGTGATCATGTCTCCTCTAACTATTCTCTCTTCCAGCAACGTAACTGTGTGTGCGTGATTCCCTAAGTGTAGTTAGAGGATGAGAAGTACACTCATGGTGTTCCGCCTTTCCAGCACTCTTTGTCATACATGGACACCATATAACCGATGCATATTCCAGTTTTAGTCACCGAATGCATGATAGAGCTGATGAGTTAGCCAAATAATCTGCCTTTACAGGAGAAATTGAGTATCACCTTTGATTGTCAATACGCAGTCTGAGAGCAAAAGTAAACCAAGAACATCAACAAAATCTTGTAGATCCTGCTCTGAAACTCTCCCTGGACAGATGTAATAGGACCCATTATCATCACATCAGAAATAAATATCTCTTTATCCCCACAGTCGAACTTAATCTGTGTAAACACTCTGCAAATAAAGGGACCCAGTCTATGGAACTCACCTCCCGAAAGAATTGAAAAGCTGTCAAACTTTTGCCTCATTCAAAAACAAAAACAAAAAATACCTAATTTAATCTTCATAGTGTCCTACCTAGTGTTTTAAAATTGCACTATATCTAGGGGAGCCGGTCGGCCGAGCGGACAGCACGCTGGACTTGTGATCCTGTGGTCCTGGGTTCGATCCCAGGCGCCGGCGAGAAACAATGGGCAGAGTTTCTTTCACCCTATGTCCCTGTTACCTAGCAGTAAAATAGGTACCTGGGTGTTAGTCAGCTGTCACGGGCTGCTTCCTGGGGGTGGAGGCCTGGTCGAGGACCGGGCCGCGGGGACACTAAAGCCCCGAAATCATCTCAAGATAACCCAATCCCCCAAGCTTTATGTACCTAATCCAAACAACTTTACCATTGTGATCATTGCTGTCATCTTATATGTGCTATCATTATGCTGTATTGTGCCTATTAATCTTTGTTAACTTACCAATCAAGCTGTCAATGCAATCAGAGCTACCGATGTGCTTTAATATACCTACTAATCTCTCTCATCTCATTTTTTTCTTGCAATGTACCTATTATCCCTTTATAAACTTTGCTAGAATTTACCTACTTAAAATTATATGTTAGATTAAGGACCTGCCAGAAACGCTGCGCGTACTAGTGGCTTTACAAGAATGTTAACACCATGCTATGTATCCTCACAAACCCAATATACCTTCTTGTATATTTAAATAAAATAAATAAATAAGATCTGAGGCAAAGTGAAATTGACACCAGTAATTCCGTCTATCATCATACTATCATGCAAGAGGAGCCACACATCTATGGGTCATCCAATAAAATCAGCAGACTTCTAGATGTTACTACTGCTCGGCTTAAACTCGGTTACAAGTATCTCTGGGAATTCTCATTATCTGCTGAAGTAGACCTGTCCAAATGTAAACTGTGTCAACAAAATTATTTGCACACCCTCCGTCACTATGTGATGGAGTGCGAAAAGATACGTGAATTTAGAGACAATTCTATAACCAATGTTCCAAAGATGTTTAAATATTTCGTTTAAATTGATCTGCTACCATAAATTTTAGCCAAATATCCCCAGTTTGCTAACTGTAGGTAGGCTATCTAGTTTTGTGATTGACTATTTGTGATTCTATAGAACAGCTGTAGCCAGAAGCGTCCTATCGTACTTTGCATATTTATGTAAAGTATTGTCAGTGTAAAAACAATAACATGCAAAGTAAAATGGGACTCGAAAAAGTTTCTGATCTAACAAGTTGAAGTAAGTTTAGAGATAATAAAATACATCCCAAAAGGATAGAGTAGCTTAGGCTATTTCTATACACACACACCTTATATGTGCTGCGTGACATTAGAAAACTTTTTCAGTGTCAGAGTGGTTTACAGATGGAATGCATTAGGCAGTGATGTGGTGGAGGCTGACTCCATACACAGTTTCAAATGTAGGCATGATAGAGCCCAGTAGGCTCAGGAACCTGTACACCAGTTGACTGACAGTTGAGAGGCGGAACCAGAGAGCCGAAGCTCAACCCCTGCAAGCACAACTAGGCGAGTACAATAGTCATGCGCATCAACTACCATCATTTTATAATTTGTAGTGAACGGAATATAATAATAATGAAAAAATCCCTGAATTGAATGACGAAATTTATCCCCATGAGTTAAGTGCTGGAATCAGAAGCCTTAAAACCACATTATAATTTGAGTCGCACTATCTGCGTTGACGGTTACGTTCATATAACAAAATATAAAATAAACGATGCGAGAAAAAAAAAAAAACGTCCTTAGTCCATGTTAAAGATATTTATCACAGCATCAATTGTAACAATGTTATTGTGAGGCCAACTGACATGTTTATTGTGAGACCAGCTGACATGTTTATTGTGAGACCAGCTGACATGTTTATTGTGAGACCAGCTGACATGTTTATTGTGAGGCCAGCTGACATGTTTATTGTGAGACCAGCTGACATGTTTATTGTGAGACCAGCTGACATGTTTATTGTGAGGCCAGCTGACATGTTTATTGTGAGACCAGCTGACATGTTTATTGTGAGACCAGCTGACATGTTTATTGTGAGGCCAGCTGACATGTTTATTGTGAGGCCAGCTGACATGTTTATTGTGAGGCCAGCTGACATGTTTATTGTGAGGCCAGCTGACATGTTTATTTTGAGGCCAGCTGACATGTTTAGTGTGAGGCCAACTGACATGTTTATTGTGAGACCAGCTGACATGTTTATTGAGAGGCCAGCTGACATAATTAAAGTTTTGGGGATAAGCAGGCGATATAAATGTTAAATAATAATAAGGAAAGGAAACTTACGGTACAACATAGAGCAAAAATCAGTGCACAAACGTACCTGTTTTGAAATGTATTAGAAATAACTGAATAAGTTTAATAGGAGTTTTATTTCGTTGGCATTACTAACGTTATGAGGAGATATGACATGTAATACACGCACAATAAATACACATAAATGCACAATAAATGTAATACACGCACAATGACATGCACAATAAACATGTGTAATAGTCAACAAAATAAAATCCAGCCCATCAACCGTGAAGAGCTCAGTCCCCCAGGGTACTGTGCTTGCTCCAGTACTTTTTCTCATCCTCATATCGGACATAGACCAGAACACAACCTATAGCACTGTATCATCCTTTGCAGATGACACTAGGATTTTCATGAGAGTTGGCAACATAGAGGACACGGCAAACCTCCAATCAGATGTAGATCAGGTCTTTCTATGGGCTACAGAAAATAATATGGTATTCAACGAGGATAAGTTTCAGCTCATGCGCTACGGAAAAATTGAAAATATAAAAACAGAAACCACGTACAAAACGCAGGCAAATCATAACATAGAACGAAAAGGCAATGTAAAGGACCTGGGTGTACTCATGTCGGAAGACCTTACCTTTAAAGAACACAATAAAGTAGCCGTCACAACTGCAAGAAAAATGACAGGTTGGATAACAAGAACTTTTCACACTAGAGATGCTATACCGATGATGATACTTTTCAAAACGCTTGTGCTCTCTAGAGTGGAGTACTGCTGCACAATGACAGCCCCTTTCAAAGCTGGAGAAATTGCTGACCTAGAGAGCGTGCAGAGATCCTTTACTGCTAGAATCCACTCAGTAAAACATCTAAATTACTGGGACCGACTAAAGAGCCTAAATCTGTACTCCCTTGAGCGCAGGCGGGAGAGATACATAATAATTTACACGTGGAAAATAATTGAGGGGCTGGTCCCAAACCTGCACACAGAAATAACACCACATGAGACCAGAAGACATGGCAGGATGTGCAGAATACCCCCGTTGAAAAGCAGAGGTGCAACAGGTACTCTGAGAGAGAACTCTATCAACATCAGAGGCCCGAGGCTGTTCAACACGCTTCCACTACACATAAGGGGCATAACTGGCAAACCCCTCACAGTGTTCAAGAGAGAACTGGATAAGCACCTCCAAAGAATACCTGATCAACCAGGCTGTGACTCATACGTCAGGCTGCGAGCAGCCGCGTCTAACAGCCTGGTTGATCAGTCCAGCAACCAGGAGGCCTGGTCGACGACCGGGCCGCGGGGACACTAAGCCCCGGAAGCACCTCAAGGTAGCCTCAAGGTAGCCAAGGTAGATGGAGAGTTTATGAAAGATAATTTCTAAAGTCATGCACCGTCTTCATAGGAAATGTTTGTTTTGAATACAATGAACACGTGATACAAGGATTGAATTTACATGAAGATAACATGAAAATAAATATTACATCAATAATATTAATATTAATATATATATATATATATATATATATATATATATATATATATATATATATATATATATATAATATATATATATATATATATATATAAATATATATTTATATTATTGCCTAGGCTACTTTAGCAGATTATACGCATGAAAACTTCGCTTCAGAAAACAATAAACATCTGCTTAAGACTTGTAACTAGGATATAACAAAAATTAGCGTTAACAAAATATACCAAGTGCAAATTCTAATAATGGTAAAAGCAATCCATGATGACAACTGGTGCGTAGCGTGCCAGAGGGGACGAGGACCCCCCAGCGGTGGGGCGGGGACCCCCCAGCGGTGGGGCGGGGACCCCCCAGCGGTGGGGCGGGGACCCCCCAGCGGTGGGGCGGGGACCCCCCAGCGGTGGGGCGGGGACCCCCCAGCGGTGGGGCGGGGACCCCCCCAGCGGTGGGGCGGGGACCCCCCAGCGGTGGGGCGGGGACCCCCCAGCGGTGGGGCGGGGACCCCCCAGCGGTGGGGCGGGGACCCCCAGCGGTGGGGCGGGGACCCCCCAGCGGTGGGGCGGGGACCCCCAGCGGTGGGGCGGGGACCCCCGCCTCCTAGGCTACTCTCTCAACCAAACATAAATATCCAGTGTACTGGGTACAGTGCTGTGGGGCATGACTGTGTGTCCAAACTCACTTTTCATTTATTACGTCTCGAGTTTATGGATGCAATCAATGTGCATGGCAAAGCTGAACAAAAATACAGTCGAAAAATCGATATAACATCGAAAATAAACAAAAACAGGATAAGCATGGAATCATGTGTTAAACTGCATATGTACAATAGGAGTACCACTGTCAGGTGCAGATACACCACGAACAAGGCAAAATGTGTGGTCGACGGCAAAAAAAAAAAAAGACTATATAAGCGTCTCTTTCAGGCAGCAAAAGCAAACAAAAAACTGCGTTATTTAAAAACACTACTACCCCCCCCCCACACAGAGGTGGTGGTGCCATTACTGCTCCTCAGTGGTTATTTATTTTTTTATTTATGTAAATATATGTGTTAGTAATGATGTTATTACCACTAGGCCTAATATGCCTACCCCAACTGATGGTAGCAGTGGTGGTGGTGCTTCAATTACTACGACTTTTACTGCCCCGAGCTGCTGTTATGGCTACTATACCCCCTGAGCTGGTGCTATTATGGCTACTATACCCCCTGAGGTGGTGCTATTATGGCTACTATACCCCCTGAGGTGGTGCTATTATGGCTACTATACCCCCTGAGGTGGTGCTATTATGGCTACTATACCCCCTGAGGTGGTGCTATTATGGCTACTATACCCCCTGAGCTGGTGTTATTATGGCTACTATACCCCCTGAGGTGGTGCTATTATGGCTACTATACCCCCTGAAGTGGTGCTATTATGGCTACTATACCCCCTGAGGTGGTGCTATTATGGCTACTATACCCCCTGAGGTGGTGCTATTATGGCTACTATACCCCCTGAGGTGGTGCTATTATGGCTACTATACCGCCTGAGCTGGTGCTATTATGGCTACTATACCCCCGGAGCTGGTGCTATTATGGCTACTATACCCCCGGAGCTGGTGCTATTATGGCTACTATACCCTCTGAGGTGGTGCTATTATGGCTACTATACCCCCTGAGCTGGTGCTATTATGGCTACTATACCCCCGGAGCTGGTGCTATTATGGCTACTATACCCCCGGAGCTGGTGCTATTATGGCTACTATACCCCCTGAGCTGGTGCTATTATGGCTACTATACCCCCTGAGGTGGTGCTATTATGGCTACTATACCCCCGGAGCTGGTGCTATTATGGCTACTATACCCTCTGAGCTGGTGCTATTATGGCTACTATACCCTCTGAGGTGGTGCTATTATGGCTACTATACCCCCTGAGCTGGTGCTATTATGGCTACTATACCCCCTGAGCTGGTGCTATTATGGCTACTATACCCCCTGAGG
Source organism: Procambarus clarkii (assembly GCF_040958095.1). NCBI lineage: Eukaryota > Metazoa > Arthropoda > Malacostraca > Decapoda > Cambaridae > Procambarus > Procambarus clarkii. The sequence continues at coordinate 16,740,125 of NC_091219.1, forward strand.
TGGTGCTATTATGGCTACTATACCGCCTGAGCTGGTGCTATTATGGCTACTATACCCCCTGAGCTGGTGCTATTATGGCTACTATACCCCCGGAGCTGGTGCTATTATGGCTACTATACCCCCTGAGCTGGTGCTATTATGGCTACTATACCCCCTGAGCTGGTGCTATTATGGCTACTATACCCTCTGAGCTGGTGCTATTATGGCTACTATACCCCCTGAGCTGGTGCTATTATGGCTACTATACCCCCTGAGGTGGTGCTATTATGGCTACTATACCCCCGGAGCTGGTGCTATTATGGCTACTATACCCTCTGAGCTGGTGCTATTATGGCTACTATACCCTCTGAGCTGGTGCTATTATGGCTACTATACCCCCTGAGCTGGTGCTATTATGGCTACTATACCCCCTGAGCTGGTGCTATTATGGCTACTATACCCCCTGAGGTGGTGCTATTATGGCTACTATACCGCCTGAGCTGGTGCTATTATGGCTACTATACCCCCTGAGCTGGTGCTATTATGGCTACTATACCCCCGGAGCTGGTGCTATTATGGCTACTATACCCCCTGAGCTGGTGCTATTATGGCTACTATACCCCCTGAGCTGGTGCTATTATGGCTACTATACCCTCTGAGCTGGTGCTATTATGGCTACTATACCCCCTGAGGTGGTGCTATTATGGCTACTATACCCCCTGAGCTGGTGCTATTATGGCTACTATACCCCCTGAGCTGGTGCTATTATGGCTACTATACCCCCGGAGCTGGTGCTATTATGGCTACTATACCCCCTGAGCTGGTGCTATTATGGCTACTATACCCCCCTGAGCTGGTGCTATTATGGCTACTATACCCCCAGAGCTGGTGCTATTATGGCTACTATACCCCCTGAGCTGGTGCTATTATGGCTACTATACCCCCTGAGGTGGTGCTATTATGGCTACTATACCCCCTGAGCTGGTGCTATTATGGCTACTATACCCCCTGAGCTGGTGCTATTATGGCTACTATACCCCCGGAGCTGGTGCTATTATGGCTACTATACTCCCTGAGGTGGTGCTATTATGGCTACTATACCCCCCTGAGCTGGTGCTATTATGGCTACTATACCCCCAGAGCTGGTGCTATTATGGCTACTATACCCCCGGAGCTGGTGCTATTATGGCTACTATACCCCCCTGAGCTGGTGCTATTATGGCTACTATACCCCCAGAGCTGGTGCTATTATGGCTACTATACCCCCGGAGCTGGTGCTATTATGGCTACTATACCCCCGGAGCTGGTGCTATTATGGCTACTATACCCCCAGAGCTGGTGCTATTATGGCTACTATACCCCCGGAGCTGGTGCTATTATGGCTACTATACCCCCCTGAGCTGGTGCTATTATGGCTACTATACCCCCAGAGCTGGTGCTATTATGGCTACTATACCCCCGGAGCTGGTGCTATTATGGCTACTATACCCCCTGAGCTGGTGCTATTATGGCTACTATACCCCCAGAGCTGGTGCTATTATGGCTACTATACCCCCGGAGCTGGTGCTATTATGGCTACTATACCCCCCTGAGCTGGTGCTATTATGGCTACTATACCCCCAGAGCTGGTGCTATTATGGCTACTATACCCCCGGAGCTGGTGCTATTATGGCTACTATACCCCCTGAGCTGGTGCTATTATGGCTACTATACCCCCAGAGCTGGTGCTATTATGGCTACTATACCCCCGGAGCTGGTGCTATTATGGCTACTATACCCCCCTGAGCTGGTGCTATTATGGCTACTATACCCCCAGAGCTGGTGCTATTATGGCTACTATACCCCCGGAGCTGGTGCTATTATGGCTACTATACTCTCAGTATTGGTGCTATTATGGCTACTATACTCTCAGTAATGGTGCTATGTTGTTGTTTTAGATTCAGTTACTTGGAACAAGCGTTCCATGCAGCACGGGCTATGGTGATGGAGCCTAGTGGACTTATTATGGCTACTATACCCTCAGTGATGGTGCTATTATAACTAATGCTATTTCTACCCCCACTGGTGGTACAGTGGTGGTATCATCACTAATGTGCCTCCTATTACTAGCGGCTGTGGCGGTAGAGCTAGAGCTACTGGTGGTGGTGGTAGAGCTACTGGTGGTGGTGGTAGAGCTACTGGTGGAGGTCTGACCACCACAGGTCGTACAGGTTATGGTTGACCCCAAAACTCACCAGGTAGATGGCGTCCCCCTCCTCCTCCTCCTCCTCTACCCACACCCACATCACATCCTCTGGTATCTGGATCTATGCATTAAGCATGTGGTTGAGAAGTGTGCATAGATTTTGAATATACCGCATTAGAACATGTGGGCAGTCACCTTATTCACAGTTTTAATTATACATTCTTAACGACATTAAATCACTTTAGATCACCATGAAAAGTTTGTAACAATGAAGGAAATAATCCTCAATAAATTGAAATAGCTGAATGCCAAGGGTTTTTTTTTTAGTATTTTAAACAAGATAAACTTAGTTGTATATCTGTATTTTTGCTAACTGTAATAACAAAATAAAATTTGTAATAATTAATGAAGCTAACCTATCCATTTATTAAGTTTAAAACTAATAAGCACTTTTATATTAACTTATTTGTGTCAGATATATGACTCTATACTGACATTAATGGCAATGAAAGATATATTTAATTCTACTAAAATGACGTAATGTAACCACTGTTTATGAAAGCCAAAATAATAGACGAGTGTAGGCTAGTTAATGGGACGTTGGGAAGAATAGGCCAACATTTCTAACATTCTTGGGAATAAACGGTATTTACTAAAATATAAGTTATATAATTTTATAAAAAAAAAATTGTGTATAGTTAGGCCAAGGGTAAGTTTGGCGTTAAGGTTTCGTTTGAAATCATTTGTGTTTACGTCAACCCGTCCTCGACACAAGTTCATTACATTCAGCGGTCGACCCCAAAGACGCATTCATAAATTTTAACGTGCTTTTCATTCAAAACAGCAATTTTCTCAAATATAAATTAATATTATAATATATTAGCATATTGTGCATATATATATAAGCATAGATTAGGTTAGGTGTTTAGGTTCTGTTGGCGATTATTTGTATTACGTGGGTGAAGCATTTACAGCGTTGTGGTTCGAACAAAATTTGTCATTGAAGCACTTGTTCCGGAAGTGTTCGGACGTCAGCAGTTGTGAGTCGTGTGTAAACCGTTCTTCATTCATAAACAGTGAGTTTGGAGGGTGCATGGAATCACTTTTGGGTCTTTGTTTGGAGGACGGGCTGAGGTATGAGTCATATATATATCTCATGAGGACAGGCGTCCTCATGAGACATATGAGACACACGACTCACCAGACATATAACGCCTGTTGATGATGACAGGCGTCCTCATCAACAAAACAGCCTGTCCTCATTATTACAGTATCGACACCATCGTCGGAGTGTGGAGTGGCAACTTCAGCGCCATCTATAGGTCTGCACTCGAACTCCACCTAGTATTGGGCGCTATGCAGACAATGCCATCAGTTGGTGATGGCGTGGTATTGGTGGAGGGCTCCAATTTCCTGCCCCAGTCAGAAGAGGAGGTCGATAATGGTGACCTCTGGTGGGTGGCGTATAGGAGATCAGCGCCATCTAGGTTGTGGCTACAATGCACAATGTCAATTCCTCGGTGAATGGGTGTTATCCCAGAGTCACCCAGTGTACTGTCCATCTAATTAATGATGTTTTATGTTCACAGAGGTGACGTAAGCAGGCGATTGCACCGAGAGGCAGTTCATTTTAGGCAGTCCTGAACTCTTGACTTGGTCCTGGGTGAGGACTACGTGGCTGCCGTCGGTCAAGAGCAGTGTTGTTTGGACCGACGTAGCCAAGATTGACCAGGAAGAGTTATACGATGACAGTGGTGCGTTTGTCGTGAAGTGCTGCTAGCAAGACGCTAGAGATTTCTGCCAGGGTGTTAGCAACCCCTGTATATGATTGCTTGAGATCCCTATCAGCATGTTGATAGACCATCTGCCAGTGTGTGTATCCGGAGAGCGGAAGTGGGGTATTAGCCCATCGTGTATGAAGATAAGGTGTGTGTGGACTGGCCCATGTGGAAGGTGAACTCGCCGGTGTTTGCCAATAGGTGTGAACGATGCGCTACCTAGGAAGTGGATTCACCGGAATTGATGAACACTGTAAATGTTGTGTGTCCTGTGTGAAATAGGCACTTTGTACATATGGTATAATAATAGTGTAATATAATATATATAGTCTTGAATATATTGAAGGGAATTGTGTATGGCTGGCTTATTCTCCCCCCCCCCCCCACTCATTTATGCATTGCATTAGTATTTAACTCTGCCAGTTCTTAAACTTACTACCGACTTTGGGTTGGATATAAGAGGTCATAACAGCAATAACCCGGTTACTGGCCCATAGTGGCTGTAACACTCGTCAACAAAGACCAAATTTTCAATCCATGCAGCTGCCAAACGTCCTGTTTGGCTGAAAAAACACTTTACACAAGATTCGCAACTGATGACATTCGAACATTTCTCGAACAGTGCTTCGCTGACGTCTGTTTGAATAGCAACTCGGTAAATGTTTCACACAAGTACTACAAATAATTGCCTACAGAGCCTAACCCATGAGTTAATATTCACTATAAATACAAATAATCGCCAAGAGAGCCTAAACACCTAACGTACGCCTAACTATACATAGAATTTTAAATGGATAATATTAATTTATATAAGAGAACAAACAATTTTTAATATTGTTAACATTAATGAATTCGTCTTGTGAGGACGGCCGCTGCTTTAACCAGCCTAGTGTGAGGACGGGTTCGGTTGACATGCTTCACCCACGTATTGTAAACACAAATAATAGCCAGCAGAACCAAAACACCTCATTTAACCTACTCTTCGATTAGCTATATACAAAACTGTAATAGAGAATATGGTTATTTTATATCTAAGAAAATACCGTTTTTGATTACACTATGTATTGGTTTAGCACCAACTGTTGTCGGGTTACAATAGCATACTAAAAAAATATTAAGAGAATATGCAAAATAATGAAGTAGTGAAAACATACAACCATAAAATACCCATCACACAAGTTAATAAGAAAGTTGGTGATAAACCCAACTTTTAAAGAACAACCTAACTCACAGGTGAACATTACTCGTATATTAATGACTCACACAGGTGAACATCACTCGTATATTAATGACTCACACAGGTGAAGATCACTCGTAAATTAATGACTCACACAGGTGAAGATCACTCGTATATTAATGACTCACACAGGTGAAGATCACTCGTATATTAATGACTCACACAGGTGAACATTACTCGTATATTAATGACTCACACAGGTGAAGATCACTCGTATATTAATGACTCACACAGGTGAAGATCACTCGTATATTAATGACTCGCACAGGTGAACATCACTCGTATATTAATGACTCACACAGGTGAACATTACTCGTATATTAATGACTCACACAGGTGAAGATCACTCGTATATTAATGACTCACACAGGTGAACATCACTCGTATATTAATGACTCACACAGGTGAACATCACTCGTATATTAATGACTCACACAGGTGAACATTACTCGTATATTAATGACTCACACAGGTGAACATCACTCGTATATTAATGACTCACACAGGTGAACATCACTCGTATATTAATGACTCACACAGGTGAAGATCACTCGTATATTAATGACTCACACAGGTGAACATTACTCGTATATTAATGACTCACACAGGTGAAGATCACTCGTATATTAATGACTCACACAGGTGAAGATCACTCGTATATTAATGACTCACACAGGTGAAGATCACTCGTATATTAATGACTCACACAGGTGAACATTACTCGTATATTAATGACTCACACAGGTGAAGATCACTCGTATATTAATGACTCACACAGGTGAAGATCACTCGTATATTAATGACTCACACAGGTGAACATTACTCGTATATTAATGACTCACACAGGTGAAGATCACTCGTATATTAATGACTCGCACAGGTGAAGATCACTCGTAAATTAATGACTCACACAGGTGAAGATCACTCGTATATTAATGACTCACACAGGTGAAGATCACTCGTATATTAATGACTCACACAGGTGAAGATCACTCGTAAATTAATGACTCACACAGGTGAAGATCACTCGTATATTAATGACTCACACAGGTGAAGATCACTCGTATATTAATGACTCACACAGGTGAAGATCACTCGTAAATTAATGACTCACACAGGTGAAGATCACTCGTATATTAATGACTCACACAGGTGAACATTACTCGTATATTAATGACTCACACAGGTGAAGATCACTCGTATATTAATGACTCACACAGGTGAAGATCACTCGTATATTAATGACTCACACAGGTGAACATTACTCGTATATTAATGACTCACACAGGTGAAGATCACTCGTATATTAATGACTCGCACAGGTGAAGATCACTCGTAAATTAATGACTCACACAGGTGAAGATCACTCGTATATTAATGACTCACACAGGTGAAGATCACTCGTATATTAATGACTCACACAGGTGAAGATCACTCGTAAATTAATGACTCACACAGGTGAAGATCACTCGTATATTAATGACTCACACAGGTGAAGATCACTCGTATATTAATGACTCACACAGGTGAAGATCACTCGTAAATTAATGACTCACACAGGTGAAGATCACTCGTATATTAATGACTCACACAGGTGAACATCACACATATTTATGGATCTAACATGTGAGCAACAATGACGCACACGGGTGAACATCACACATATTTATGGATCTAACATGTGAGCAACAATGACGCACACGGGTGAACATCACACATATTTATGGATCTAACATGTGAGCAACAATGACGCACACGGGTGAACATCACACATATTTATGGATCTAACATGTGAGCAACAATGACGCACACGGGTGAACATCACACATATTTATGGATCTAACATGTGAGCAACAATGACGCACACGGGTGAATAACACTACTGCCTCTCACAAGTGAACAACGACACTGGCTGACAGAGGTGAGCAACAATGACGCACACTGGTGAATAACACTACTGCCTCTCACAAGTGAACAACGACACTGGCTGACAGAGGTGAACAACAATGACGCACACGGGTGAATAACACTACTGCCTCTCACAAGTGAACAACGACACTGGCTGACAGAGGTGAGCAACAATGACGCACACGGGTGAATAACACTCCTGCCTCTCACAAGTGAACAACGACACTGGCTGACAGAGGTGAGCAACAATGACGCACACGGGTGAATAACACTACTGCCTCACAAGTGAACAACGACACTGGCTGACAGAGGTGAACAACAATGACGCACACGGGTGAATAACACTACTGCCTCTCACAAGTGAACAACGACACTGGCTGACAGAGGTGAGCAACAATGACGCACACGGGTGAATAACACTACTGCCTCTCACAAGTGAACAACGACACTGGCTGACAGAGGTGAACAACAAGAACAAATAAGTCAACTACTGCAAGTGACTCGCAAAAAACATTACTTAAGCGTTATGATGCAGACAAGAGTGCATCCGTCATCATATTATGCATGTACATGACCACATGCAGCCGGTCGGCCGAGCGGACAGCACGCTGGACTTGTGATCCTGTGGTCCTGGGTTCGATCCCAGGCGCCGGCGAGAAACAATGGGCAGAGTTTCTTTCACGCTGATGCCCCTGTTACCTAGCAGTAAAATAGATACCTGGGTGTTAGTCAGCTGTCACGGGCTGCTTCCTGGGGGTGGAGGCCTGGTCGAGGACCGGGCCGCGGGGACACTAAAGAAGCCCCGAAATCATCTCAAGATAACCTATGACCATTATATAAAGCCCTCAATATTTGTAAACAAATATTTACAGAAAACCGACAAGTGAATAAAGCTTCTAGACAAAGTAAGAAAAATCAGACGTAAGCAAGATGGCTCCCTGTATGTAATGTGGTACAAGGAGCCAGGAGCATTATTTCCTGAAGACCGTAAACAGAGCAAGATGACCCGCCTTACGAAAGACATCCACACAATGCCAGGTGACCTTTATATGACAAGTCCTGAACACAAACTAAGATACACCCTTTATGACTGATAAGCTGTGAACACTTAACTAGGCGAGTCTCTATGAATGAGACAATACACACTGATGGATGCTGCTGTATATGAATGATACAATGGCGCCTGTCAAGGCTCAAGCAGCCGAACCGGTGAGTGATACAAAAGTATCAGAAGCTTGTATTACGAATAAGAGCATAATGTATTATATGAATGTATTTTCTGTAAATCATTGAAATATATAATGACTTTTATAGGATTCCTCTTGCATGTCATCCACCACATCATCCCCCCCCCCACACACACACACATCACCCCCCCCCACACACACACACACACACATCACCCCCCCCCACACACACACATCACCCCCCCCCCACACACACACACACGTCACCCCCAACACCCACCCACACATCACCGTCCCCAAGCACCTTCCCAGCCCTCTGCTAATCGGGAACATTTCTCCACTTGAGGATAGCTAAACTTCTGGCCGGGGGAAAGAAGGCCTTAAAGCCCAGCTTGTGCTGTGTACAGGCGGCGCAGCGATAGTCATGGCGGAAGTTGGGCGACGCTCCTACCTGGAAGTAGAGGATGATGGTCCATATCAGCCCCAGCACCACTGACGGCCGCCCGTCCACCAGGTCCGTCGGGTTGATGTTCACCAGCTTGATCTGAAGTACAAGAGTTAGGGCTGACATTAATTTAAAAGGTCGGTGAGCAGTGGCTGGGAGGTCCCTGCTAGGGAGATCTAGGTGCTAGGGGGAGCTAGGTGCTAGAGAGAGCTAGGTGCTAAGAGGAGCTAGGTGCTAGAGAGAGCTAGGTGCTAGAGAGAGCTAGGTGCTAAGAGGAGCTTGGTGCTAGAGAGAGCTAGGTGCTAAGAGGAGCTAGGTGCTAGAGAGAGCTAGGTGCTAAGAGGAGCTAGGTGCTAGAGAGAGCTAGGTGCTAAGAGGAGCTTGGTGCTAGGCCCGCCCAAACACACTTTTGCCTCGCCTCCTACACCATCAACAAATCTGATTGACGTATTTATTATATTTGCTTTCCATAACTGTTGTCTAATTCGACAAGTATACTGTCAAATTCTTGTTATGCTTAATCGTTGTAGCAAGAAATCTAAACGGTCAAACAGTACTAAATTACTTGAAAATATTATCTCTACACTGTAGGTTAACAACAAATTAGTTCCATACAATTATGACATACACACACACTTATATGTGTGTACTCGTACCCTCTTGCTCTGCAGGAACTGTAGAGCAGTGTTGGCGTTGCTGAGGAAGTGGGGACGACGGAGGACGCGGCCCTTCTCAATGGGCAGCTTCTCCCCCGACAGCACCTCCAGCAGGGCCAGCAGCGCCGTCCCATCCTTCAAGTCCTCGATCAGCACATTTAGCTTCAGCGGTGGAACATGCTGCAACAAGCACAGCCACCAAGTAACATCACATCATAACGTCATACGGCATCGCCTCATACAATTAATGTTACAGAAACATAAAGAACGGGAAATATCTGAGGCATAAACAGTAAACAGTCATAAAGTTTGACTAGTTTACATGATTGTAAACAGTCATTATTAAAATAATTATGCGCTGTTGTCATGATTGACAACAGCGCATAATTCAACACTTATGAACACATTCCATCCAGGATTATACGCACGTATCCGGTGTTTCAGATGTCAGGGCGAGTTAGAATGGCTCTATTTTAACTCTTAAGACAGATGAATGGAGTGAACAGGTGTAGCATGTGGACAGGTGTGCAGTAATTATTGGGGCAGGACACAATGAACATGTAGTGAGATCCACTACACAGATGGCCAGCATGAGGACATCAAGGGTGAAGAAACAAATGATGACTTAAAATTTCCATTTCATTACAATTTTCGTCAAAAGCGTGACATCTTCCGGAACATACATACGGTACAGAGAACACGAGTATACTAAAATTATATGCAGGATCATGCATGTGTTGCTTTATCTCCCATCATATCCACTCTTGTTGAGTAATCCTTAAGCACAGTTTTGCTCACAGTCTTGCAGAAAATCTTGCAAAAGTCGCTAAAATCAAGAGTATTATATCCAACCAGGGAAGAGTCGTCAAATGTCTACGGATCTCCTCCCCTGGTGGAATCTCTGGAAATGAAGGAGCGATGAACGAGAAAATGTGCTGGCTGCTGAAGGAGACCATATGGAATACTTCATACCAAAGACTCGTCTACAAATCAGAGGTATTATCAGACAATATCACCCTGACAAGGTAACTGAGGAAAGGAGGATAGAAGAACAAATCGGTGAATCTGTACGCTGGTACAATATTACAATCCCAATCAATGCGGACGGATTCAAAGGAATTGATAGGGTAGATAAAGACAGGCTATTTAACACAAGGGGGCACACGCACTAGGGGACACAGGTGGAAATTGAGTGCCCAAATGAGCCATAGAAACGTTAAAAAGAATTTTTTCAGTGTCAGAGTGGTAGACAAATAGAATGCATTACGAAGTGATGTGGTGGAGGGTGACTCCATACACAGCTTCAAGTGTAGATATGATAGAGCCCAGTAGGCTCAGGAACCTGTACATTAGTTGATTGACAGTTGAGAGGCAGGACCAAAGAGCTAGAGCTCAACCCCCGCAAACACAACTAGGTGAGTACACGCATTCTGACTGGGGATATGTGGTAAATTACTCACCCGAGATAAATGTGCGTTGATCCAGTTCATGAAGGTTTTCTTCTGGACTCTCTCCTGCTCATCTGTAAAGAAAAGATAGTTCATGTAGTGACTATAGACACATCTGGCAGGTTAGTGAGGATGAGCCACTACCAGAATACTCAGATTGTAAACTCTGTGATAAACCTTTAATACATTCACTAGAACACTATATTGTTGAATGTGAAACCGTAAAGGATTTTAGACCTCCTGGCCTCTTGTACCACCAACTGTGTAACTATTTTATTGACTCAGGTGTTCTGGACGACATCCTAACAATTTATCCAAAATTTACTTGTCCATTTTAAAGAATGAAGAACAATTTTTATTTATATTACTTCTAAGCTGCATCACTTATGAACCCATCCCTGCCCTTGTGTGGCAGTGCACAATAGAAAGTTGTTTTCACATATCCACACATTAAAACATTGATTGTAACCATGATATATATATGTGCTTCAGCCTACAGTTTAGACCTATTGTCTTGTGTATGACCCTCTGTCCTGCGTGACAGTGAATACCAGCATTATCCTCACTTTAATAAGACTTTATCAAAATCCTCAGATTAGGCAAAATTGTAATTAATTTTGTCAATAAAGATGTTAATAATAATAGTAATGTAGTGTAACCTGGTCTCGGCCGCAGTCCTCCTCCACACCTACACCATCAGTAACATTGTGTTACAGCACCAGTAACATTGTGTTACACCACCAGTAACATTGTGTTACAGCACCAGTAACATTGTGTTACACCACCAGTAACATTGTGTTACAGCACCAGTAACATTGTGTTACACCACCAGTAACATTGTGTTACACCACCAGTAACATTGTGTTACAGCACCAGTAACATTGTGTTACACCACCAGTAACATTGTGTTACAGCACCAGTAACATTGTGTTACACCACCAGTAACATTGTGTTACAGCACCAGTAACATTGTGTTACACCACCAGTAACATTGTGTTACACCACCAGTAACATTGTGTTACACCACCAGTAACATTGTGTTACAGCACCAGTAACATTGTGTTACACCACCAGTAACATTGTGTTACACCACCAGTAACATTGTGTTACACCACCAGTAACATTGTGTTACAGCACCAGTAACATTGTGTTACACCACCAGTAAAATTGTGTTACACCACCAGTAACATTGTGTTACACCACCAGTAACATTGTGTTACAGCACCAGTAACATTGTGTTACACCACCAGTAACATTGTGTTACACCACCAGTAACATTGTGTTACAGCACCAGTAACATTGTGTTACAGCACCAGTAACATTGTGTTACAGCACCAGTAACATTGTGTTACACCACCAGTAACATTGTGTTACACCACCAGTAACATTGTGTTACACCACCAGTAACATTGTGTTACAGCACCAGTAACATTGTGTTACACCACCAGTAACATTGTGTTACACCACCAGTAACATTGTGTTACACCACCAGTAACATTGTGTTACAGCACCAGTAACATTGTGTTACACCACCAGTAACATTGTGTTACACCACCAGTAACATTGTGTTACACCACCAGTAACATTGTGTTACACCACCAGTAACATTGTGTTACAGCACCAGTAACATTGTGTCGCATTGTGTACAACCAGGTTTCTTTGACTTACAACACATATCGTGTTGCAACAAGTGTCGTTGAGTTACAGCACGTGTCGATGAGTTACAGCACGTGTCGTTGAGTTACATCACGTGTCGTTGAGTTACAGCACGTGTCGTTGAGTTACAGCACGTGTCGTTGAGTTACAACACGTGTCGTTGAGTTACAGCACGTGTCGTTGAGTTACAGCACGTGTCGTTGAGTTACAACACGTGTCGTTGAGTTACAGCAAGTGTCGATGAGTTACAGCACGTGTCGATGAGTTACATCACGTGTCGATGAGTTACATCACGTGTCGTTGAGTTACATCACGTGTCGATGAGTTACATCACGTGTCGATGAGTTACATCACGTGTCGATGAGTTACAGCAGGTTGTCACGGATGGGGTCGTCCTGTATTTTAACGTTGTCTAGGGGAAATAAGACTCTTATTTGAGTCAGGGAGAATTCAACGTGTAGTTTCCAGCATTTATTTAAGAGTTTGGTGCATCCTTTCCAGAGCACCTTAATGGCTCTCAGGATGGTAAGTAGTTGATGTCTTATGGAGGATGTCAAACTCCCCACAACACTGCTGTAAATCTTTGGAAGTGAAATTGGCCCCACTATCTGTCTGTATTACTTTTGGTAGACCAAAAATAGTGCAAAATTTCATTATGTGCCTTCTTGAGGTTATCTTGAGATGATTTCGGGGCTTTTAGTGTCCCCGCGGCCCGGTCCTCGACCAGGCCTCCACCCCCAGGAAGCAGCTCGTGACAGCTGACTAACACCCAGGTACCTATTTTACTGCTAGGTAACAGGAGAGGTAGCCTTACTACCACTTTCGTTGTAGCATTTCTCACAGGGAATGCCTCAGGAAAGCGTGTAGTTTGACACATCATGGTGATGATATACATATTACCACTCTTGGTTCTAGGCAATGGGCCTACTACATCAACAATAATATGGGTAAAGGGTTCCTTAGCCACCACAATTGGCTGTAAAGGAGCTTTTGGTATTACCTGGTTTAGTTTGCCAGTTTTTATACATACTGGACATTCATTACAATACTGGATGACATCTTTCCTTAATCCAGGCCAGGTAAAGTACTTGCTTATTTTATTATATGTTTTAGCAATACCCTGATGACCGCCTATTGGTGAATCATGGGCTACACTTAGCACTTTTTCTCTATAACCCCTCGGTAGGACTACTTGGTTAACTACCTCCCAAGTGTGTGACACAGGTGAGCTCCAAGGTCTCCACTTCCGCATCAACACCTCTTTAGTGTAGTAATAAGTCATAGCCTCCGATTCTGCTTCTAGTTCAGTTACTGCCTTATTATGCAAGTCAGTCAACGTAGGATCAGTTCTTTGCTCATGAATAAAATTTGATTTTGGTCTCAAGTCTGAAGAGCCAGATGTGGTAACTGGACTACACTCTCCCCTACCCCTTTTCCTAGGTGGTTTGGTGGAGGTGCTCCCCATCCTGTTCCCATCTTCTTCTTCCAACTTGGCCATAAATGTGTCACAAAGAACCACTTCTCTGTTTGACCTTTTAACCTCCATTATTGTCTCCTGACTTGCATTAATGGAAGGTTGTGATAATTGAGACTCTGATTTTGACTGGGTCACGGCACATGCTGGGTACATTACCTTGTGCTCAGGATCTGTCCGTGCCCTAGTCACCTCTGGCTTAGTTAGCATTATTGGGTGCTCATCTCTCTTAACTCGATTACCAGCAAGATCATTCCCCACAATTAGATCAACGCCAGCAACTGGTAATTTACGCCTAACATCTACTAAAGTTTTGCCTTTAATGAAATCACACTTAAGGTTTACTTCCCTCAAGAGTACAGTCTGTACACCTCCAGTGATTCCCTGTATAATCATTACCTCGCCAGTCACTGTAGACTGTATATATTGTAACACACTCTCTAATAGTGAAGATTGGGATGCTCCTGTATTACTCAAAATGTTAACATCATGCCACAAACCACTTGCACACTTTAATTTCCCATTTGATATAAACTCTCCAAAATGATTTATAGAAAGTGCTTTTTTCCCCCCATCATTTTTGCTACACCTTTGGTTTTCCTCCCCACACACACTGTGAGTGCCTTAGGCCTCTTTCCTGGGTGGAGAAACCAACAACTCTTAACAACATGACTACTTCTACTCCTACTGCCTACTTCTATGGCAGTAGGAACACTGTGTCAACTCCGGGTGAGGCTTATTACTGGTGTCATCCTCTCTGGGGTTCACATTACTCCCTTCACCACCTGGCACCTTTGAAAAAGTGTTTCCTTGACTGGTGCTGGTGACACAGGCTGCCAGTGACTGGTGCTGGTGACACAGGCTGCCAGTGACTGGTGCTGGTGACACAGGCTGCCAGTGACTGGTGCTGGTGACACAGGCTGCCAGTGACTGGTGCTGGTGACACAGGCTGCCAGGTGCTGGTGACACAGGCTGCCAGTGACTGGTGCTGGTGACACAGGCTGCCAGTGACTGGTGCTGGTGACACAGGCTGCCAGTGACTGGTGCTGGTGACACAGGCTGCCAGTGACTGGTGCTGGTGACACAGGCTGCCACACTCCCCGCAGTAAACAACCTACACTCGCCCAACACATATATCAAAGTCAGCACATGATGTATCTCTTCCTTTGTGATACATATCTTTACTCCCTGCACATTATATATTTAATACCAGTTTCAAGGGATGAAGCTTCTCTGCGTCATGATCAATAATTATGAGAGATAAATTTGTATCAAAGTAATATATAATTCGTTTTGTCTGGGACAGGAAACGTACGTACGTGCGTGTGTGTGTGTGTGTGTGTGTGTGTGTGTGTGTGTGTGTGTGTGTGTGTGTGTGTGTGTGTGTGTGTGTGTGTGTGTGTATCTCGTCGCATATGGCTGCATATTCCGTGTTGATTATTCTCATGTTTAGGGCTTCCATCCCTCTATCTAGTACTCTTACATCTTGGTGTAACTGTCGGAGGAGTGAGTCCCGAGGTGGCCTCACCCTCCCTCCCTCACCGTTCATGGCACATTCCCGCCTCCGTCTCATCTTCCTCACTTGTCACCACCTTGTCCTCATACACCAGCCTGGGGCGCTGACTCACCACGCCCTCTCCCCTCCCTCCCCACCTCCCACGTGCCCCTACACCCCCTACCCTCACAGGTAGGGGGTATAAAGTCTACAGGGTAGGCATCCCTGTAACCCCCCCATCCCCCCATTCCACACCCCTCCAGCTCCTGGCGTTAGGGAAGACACAAGAGCAGCCACTGACACACACAGGCCAAAAAGCACGAGTATAATGTAAAATTTGAAAATGTAATAATTTATTACGAAACGCGTTCAAGTGTCGCGTCAGACTATAATTAAAAATGAATGTGGATTTACAATTTTTCTAGGTTCTCTTGTGGTGTCAATGAGCTTGGAACCAAGATCCTTGAGAAACCTTCCAAACCCGCTCTCGCACAAGACAGCACATATATGACTTAATGCTTAAAGTCAATATGTTGACTATGACATGTTTAGACCCGAGAATTATATGTCCTGACAGCATAAGACATCCACTAGACAGTGTGACGTTGTAATTGCCAGAATTAGGCTGGGATACTGATATCTATGGCAGGTGACTGCTGGTAATGAAGCCCCCAATGGTCAACATTTCAAGTTGTAAACTATGTGCCCGAATTACTGACCCGAATATATTGGCCCGAAATGCTTTGCGTAATAGTGGCTTTAGGCATTGTATGTACTAGCTCTATCTGTAAAACCATCAATGTTTTGTATCTCAACTTGTATGCATGTACTTTACCTGAATACACATTTGATTTGATTTGATTTGAACAAGAGCTGGGACATACTCTCCAACACTATATCTGTCATTGCCCTGTTATATGTGACTTCAGACCAAATGGTATGAGGTATTTTGGGATCTGTAATTACTTCATACACTGAGGAATATTGGAAGATATTCTTGTGTTGTACCCAGATTTTGCTAGTGGAGGTTCAGCTCTGATCTACACTGTGTAATCTTCCATATAGAATAGGGTAGCAGCACATTGCTGTGTAAAAAGGCTTGTTAATAAACAATAATCATTTGCAAGTGATATAGGCTTAGCACAGACCTCTGAATATCACACGTATGTGTTTTTTGACATTTATGTTCACAAA
This sequence comes from Procambarus clarkii, assembly GCF_040958095.1. Taxonomy (NCBI): domain Eukaryota; kingdom Metazoa; phylum Arthropoda; class Malacostraca; order Decapoda; family Cambaridae; genus Procambarus; species Procambarus clarkii. Next base: position 16,756,767 of record NC_091219.1, read on the forward strand.
CTTCATGTGTATGTATGTATGTATGTATGTATGTATGTATGTATGTATGTATGTATGCATGTATGTATGTATGTATGTATGTATGTATGTATGTATGTATGCATGTATGTATGTATGTATGTATGTATGTATGTATGTATGTATGTATGTGCATATTCATGGTGCAGTTCACTATAGTTATGTGTGGCTGTTTATCCAAATATTGTTGTGTTATAATAAACTAATAAACTAAAGAGCCTTAAACAGAACAACATGTGTGGAAGCATCGGAGTGTGTATATATGAATGCTACACAGTATTCATCTATTGACATCCATATGTGGTGAAACACATGTGAAGAACCTCTCACACACTCACAGCTCCCTGACAAGAGGGAGCCAGCTTAGCTGCCAACACCCACACATCGTGTCAGCAAGGCGGACAGCCCGCCTGCTTTCATACCTCTCACTGTATTTCCCACTTCTATACTTCCCTTCACCTATGCCTCTCCTTCCTCTTTAACCCCCCAAACAAAAAAAATGGACCCATCCAGGTCCAGATACGTGTCACCCACCTCCCACTCCAGATAAACTTACTGAGTCTTGCAAATGATGACATTATTAAGGGTAAACATGGCGGAAGACTTGAGACTTGAAGAAGGTGACGTGTGGGACGTCTTGAAGGTAAATATAATTTGATAATAAGAGAGAGAGAGAGAGAGAGAGAGAGAGAGAGAGAGAGAGAGAGAGAGAGAGAGAGAGAGAGAGAGAGAGAGAGAGAGAGAGACAGAGAGAGAGAGACAGACAGAGAGAGAGAGACAGAGAGAGAGAGACAGAGAGAGAGAGAGAGACAGAGACAGAGACAGAGACAGAGAGAGAGAGAGAGAGAGAGAGAGAGAGAGAGAGAGAGAGAGACAGAGAGAGAGACAGAGAGAGAGACAGAGAGAGAGACAGAGAGAGAGACAGAGAGAGAGACAGAGAGAGAGACAGAGAGAGAGACAAAGAGACACAGAGAGACAGAGAGAGACAGAGAGAGACAGAGAGAGCAGCGGTCCGTGAGACTGTTCATTACCTAACTTACAGGGGCTGACTGAGAGTTTCCCCAGTCTTGCCTTGTAATCCACTCCCCTACTAAAGACTGCAGCTCAAAAACGTGTATTTCTCCCATTAGGCAGCCTAATATTACCTGGCAGGGCCGGAGGGAGCGCCGCTCCCCGTCCCTTGGCAGTGAAATATTGCGCCCTCGAGTAAAATTACGACTTGCCTGTAAAAAAACACATTAATTTAATAAAGCGGATACGTTGTTGATGGTGTTCGGTCCCCACTACTTAACCTGCACCAGGGTGCATGGTAACCTGCACCACGGTGCCGTATTGCAGCAAGCACTGTAGTAAGCACTGTAGCAAGCAACAGACGCACCGCTCACCATACGCATATATTATGCAAATTTAACTCGGAAGTCCGTGAGTAAGATTTTCTCACGCAGTCCCTTACGTGGTTCCCAATATCCTCTCCTACACTACCACCCTACTGTGTCAATCACTACCACCCTACTGTGTCAACCAATACCACCCTACTGTGTCAACCACTACCACCCTACTGTGTCAACCACTACCACCCTACTGTGTCAACCACTACCACCCTACTGTGTCAACCACTACCACCCTTCTGTGTCAACCACTACGACACATCTACCAACACTTACGACCACTTTATCAAATACTTTGACCTCTTTCCAAACCACTTGGACAAGCGAACCAATCATCACTACCACTAATCTACTCCTCCAAACAATACGACCTCTATAACAACTGTCTTCCTCCAACCACGAGTACCACCAACCTCCTTCTAACATTATCAATATCTTCCAGCCTCAACCACTAAGGCTCTATCAACCATCCACTACCACCACTCCCAACCTCAACTGATGTTAACATCAGCAATATAAATGAGGGAAGGTTCTTTGGCCTATACATAGGCAAGAGGCTCAACATCAGCACCCACATACAACACATAACCAAGAAGTCTTAAAAAAAACGGTTAGTATACTTTCTATAAATTATATATTATGTTCCAAACTCTGTTCTCCTCTCACTATAATACGCGCTAATCTATCCCTGTCTTACATACGGTAACTGTGCATGGGGTTTCATCACTGTAAACCACCTCAAGCCCATCATCAACCAGCAAAAAATCTGCTATTAGAACAATAACAAACTCTGTTTTCAGACAACACACAGCCCCTCCCCTGTATAAATCCCTAAACATGTTAAACATAAACTCACTCTACACATTCTCTTGTGCCATTTATATTTACAAAACTTTGAGCCTAAATATAAATCCTGATCTGAAACTCTTCGTGACAGATGTAATAGAACACATAATCACACCAGAGATAAATATATCTTTGATATCCCCAGAATCAAACTAAATCTGTATAAACTCTCTATGCAAATAAAGGGACCTGGTCTATGGAACTCTCTCCTTAACGAATTAAAAAGCTGTCCAATCTATGCCTTATTTTAAAGTAAAACCAAAAAGTACCTAATTTCATCTTCATAGTTTCCAACCTGGTGCTTGAGACTCGCACTGTACCTTGTGCTACCCACTCCCCTAATATATGTGCCTAAGCTATGCAACTTCATCATTGCTATCACTGTTATCAACATATATTATGGCTGTTATGTTGAACGCAAATTTTAATACAATATACTTAGAAATATTCCTCAAATTATGCTACAATGTACCATTTGAAAATCCACAAATTTTACGACAATGTACCTAATAATGTTCTTCAAATTTTCTTACAATGTACCTGTTAATAATCTTCAAAATTTTGCTAGAAATTACCTACTTAAAATAACCTGTTAGATTAAGGACCTGCCCAAAACGCTATGCTTGTTAGTGGCTTTACAAGAATGTAAAAACATCAATGCTATGTACTCTCATAAACCTAATGTACCTTCTTGTACATATATATAAATAAATAAATAATAAGTGGGTGAGGTGGGCAGGTGCCGCCACCCGAGGCCACACCACACAAGGGGCGGTGACGGGCAGAACTCCCGCCCGCCAACTCCACCCGGCCGCCACTAACTCCAGGGGCCAGATTCACGAAAGCACTTACGCAAGCACTTACGAACGTGTACATCTTTCCTCAATCTTTGACGGCATTGGTTACATTTATTAAACAGTTTACAAGCATGAAAACTTCCCATTCAACTGTTATTATTGTTATAAACAGCCTATTTATCAATAATATTTATCATAAATGTCAAATTTTCAGGGTGCTGGACACCTGTTCTTGTATATTATGTAGAAACATGAGGTCAAACGTCACAAAAAAGGTCACATGCAAAGATTAATTTTGCAAGCGAAGAGCCATGTGTATAAAGGTTATCTTGACAAGACAATATCGTACACAAGCCAGAGATAACAACTGGTGGGCGATGGTGTAGGAGGGAGAGAGGCTATATGGTAGGGTGGAGCGTCCTGGGACATGCCAGGGTGCCCAGGACATGCCAGGGTGGCCAGGGCATGCCAGGGTGCCCAGGACATGCCAGGGTGGCCAGGACATGCCAGGGTGCCCAGGACATGCCAGGGTGCCCAGGACATGCCAGGGTGGCCAGGACATGCCAGGACATGCCAGGGTGCCCAGGACATGCCAGGACATGCCAGGGTGGCCAGGACATGCCAGGGTGGCCAGGACATGCCAGGGTGGCGTCACTGGCCGGGCACCTCACACGGGTGGTGCAGCTACCCCCTAAACCCTTCAGGTTGGCGGGAGTCTCACACCTCAGCGACTCATCGCCACAAGTCATCCTTGACAATGTCATAAACAGGTTGGGCCCACTAGTCTGGCCACGGTGGCTTTCTCACCTAGAAACGCACATCTAACTTCAACAAATATATATTTAATACATTTTATGTATATGTTTATATATTACGTATACGTATATGCTTGTTAGATATACTGTAGCCTAGCTTTCCATCTTTATTTATTTATTTATTTATTAATATACAAGAAGGTACATTGGGGGTTAACAGAGAACTTAATTGTTAAGTCGAATTTACATTCTTGTAAAGCCACTAGCACGCACAGCGTTTCAGGCAAATGCCAGGGTGGGAGATAATACTAGTCACTTTATAATTGTGACTAGTATTATTAATTGTGAAACACAGTTAAGAGTATCAGATAACTGTTATCATAGATTTAATGTGCCAGTAGTGTTAAATATACAGTACAATTGCAGCAGGTGTGTTCAGTGTTGTCTCAGAAGCCAACACATTTGGTTAAGTCTGAGAACCTTGCTTCCTGCCCAACCAGTACATCCGTGTCCACTGGAGGAGTGGAGTGCACCTCTCCGGTACTCTTGTGCCAACATATGTGGCCTTATATATGGCCCACTGGTAAACATTACAAGATCGTTCAGAAACCTAAATCAGGGCTTTTTAAAGGTAATCTACACAGGTTAAAGGAACCTGGACCTCACAACCCTGGAGAGAAAAGACAAGAGAGGCTATGACCACAACATACAAGATATATACTGAGGGGAATAGACAGCTTCTTTACAACATTTCAACAGGACATAAGTGGTAGCTCTAAACGCAAATGATTATCAGAAATGTAAGGAAATACTCGAACCATTCACGGGTGGTCAAAAGTAGAGCGCTGAAAGATGAAATTGTGGAGCCGCCTCCAAGGCCATATTCGACAAAGAATTTGTATATTAGAATAGGTAAATTATCACACAACAGGTACAACAGGCCTAGTATGTGGGGCATAAAGCACTAGAACTCACTAGCCAGTTGTGACGTCAGTTAGGTAAGCACTGATAGGTATGTTCATAAAATTATTATTTAGTCATATTTAATTAATTTTTTGTATTGAGGCAGATATTTTCTCTCCTGATTCTATGTATGACTAACCATCCTGTGAGACGGGAATATTAGATGAACTTATAGATAGCTTTTTATCTACAGTGTGTAATCTTTCATACATAATAGGGTAGCAGGACATTGTTGTGTATACCTAAGCTTGTTTATAAACAAGAATCATCTTGGGTACCACGCCTCTAGTTTCGCGCCAAATTTTCCCGCCAAACGTGAGGTGGAGGGCGCGGGAGGGAACCGGACCGGGCTGCTTACTTTTCTTCATTCCTCTCCTCGCCTCGTCCCTCCTCACCTCAGTCCTTCTAGCCTTGTACCTCCTTGCTTAATCTTTACTCGCTTCGTCCTTCCTTTCCTCGTCCTTCCTCGCCTCTATATCCCTCGGCTCGTCTTTGCTCACCTCTACCGTCTTTGGCTCATCTTCCCTCGCTTCGCGCCTCATCACCTCGCCTCTCGTCTCGTCCCCCTCGCCCCTGGTCTCGTCCCCCTCCCCCCCTGGTCTCGTCCTCCTCGCCCCCTGGTCTCGTCCCCCTCGCCCCCTGGTCTCGTCCCCCTCGCCCCTGGTCTCGCCCCTCCTCGCCCCCTCATATAAACCCACACTAACAAGAGCCTCCTTCACGCAAGGACCAAGCCAATATTTACCCATGATACAATAATATACATCCCTACTGCAGTAAATGACACGGGAACCAGTACTTGCTCTCCTAGTAACGCCAATCACTGACATACTCGCATGTTTCAAGCGCAAGCACCCGCTTCAAGCAACATTTCCGGAGTGATAAATGATACACCTGTGAGATCATAGAGTAAATACAACGCTGCCACTCCTCCAAGCGCGTTAAACCGAACTGGATCCGGCCGAATGAAAGGTCACGTCGTCGGTTAAGCGGTGGGCGGCGGCGGGCGGCGGCGGCTGATGTCATTACTGGGAATACACGCGACGTTGGCCAACCGTTCACAACCAACATTTGTATTCGTCGCCACCGCGTTTATTAAAATGAATTTATATGCACTAGCGTAAATTTGTATACATAAATAATGTTGATTTAAGCAATGTGGAATGAGATGCTGATATGTGGAGGCAGACTTGGAGCCGGAACTGTTGTGTGGCCTCCACGGGGTAATCTACCCCATACTTCTCCCAGGACAGTCAAGGTCCTCCACGAGGTAATCTACCCCACACTTCCCCCAGGACAGTCAAGGTCCTCCACGAGGTAATCTACCCCACACTTCTCCCAGGACAGTCAAGGTCCTCCACGAGGTAATCTACCCCACACTTCCCCCAGGACAGTCAAGGTCCTCCACGAGGTAATCTACGCCACACTTCCCCCAGGACAGTCAAGGGCCTCCACGGGGTAATCTACCCCACACTTCTCCCAGGACAGTCAAGGGCCTCCACGAGGTAATCTACCCCACACTTCCCCCAGGACAGTCAAGGTCCTCCACGGGGTAATCTACGCCACACTTCCCCCAGGACAGTCAAGGTCCTCCACGGGGTAATCTACGCCACACTTCTCCCAGGACAGTCAAGGGCCTCCACGGGGTAATCTACCCCACACTTCCCCCAGGACAGTCAAGGTCCTCCACGGGGTAATCTACCCCACACTTCCCCCAGGACAGTCAAGGGCCTCCACGGGGGTAATCTACCCCACTCTTCCCCCAGGACAGTGGTAGCCAGACACCCAGGTAGCCATACGCGACCTTCAATGCCTGCTGGGCCCGTCTTATAATGCGTTAACAAGAGAATAATGTTAATGAGTGGTAACGGAATAAGTTTAGCTGTGTTTAGCTATAATGTGTTGTGGGATAGATGGTAGGAGGCGGAGGACTCACCCCACAGCGCCTGGTAAAGATGGCGGCTCATCCCGCCCGGGGCACCGCTCCTCTTGTTCCAGCGTGTCTTCCTCCTCCACTGTGTCACCCAGCAACTGTATCATCCAGCATGTGTCACCCAGCATGTGTCACCCAGCATGTGCGTGTATTGTCCCTGGTGTGCGTCCCGGGCAGTCGCGCTCACATGCCTTCTGCACAACACTTTTCTTTTTAATTGTTCACCGGGCGAACAGAGTACATTCAGCGAGTGAGTGAGTGTTCAAGTGTTCAAGAGTGCACCCAGCACCGCCGCCTGCCCTCGGGTAAGTCTCTACCGTTAATATTAGCAACAAAAGAAAAGTGCCAATTTCCTTATATTTTTCAAAGAAAATTAACTATGTTTAAAAACTGCAACAAATGGTGTTGTGTTGTGTACTTATTGCGTCTTTAATAGTGAGTATTGTGAGGCGCTGAGGGGTGTGGGTGGTGACTCAGGCTCACCTTTATACCACACTACACAGTGACGCATCAACACTACACAGTAACGCACCAACACCACACAGTGACGCACCAACACCACACAGTAACGCACCAACACTACACAGTAACGCACCAACACCACACAGTGACGCACCAACACCACACAGTAACGCACCAACACCACACAGTAACGCACCAACACCACACAGTAACGCACCAACACTACACAGTAACGCACCAACACTACACAGTAACGCACCAACACTACACAGTAACGCACCAACACTACACAGTAACGCACCAACACTACACAGTAACGCACCAACACTACACAGTAACGCACCAACACCACACAGTAACGCACCAACACTACACAGTAACGCACCAACACCACACAGTAACGCACCAACACCACACAGTAACGCACCAACACTACACAGTAACGCACCAACACCACACAGTAACGCACCAACACCACACAGTAACGCACCAACACCACACAGTAACGCACCAACACCACACAGTAACGCACCAACACTACACAGTAACGCACCAACACCACACAGTAACGCACCAACACCACACAGTAACGCACCAACACCACACAGTAACGCACCAACACTACACAGGACACACAATAACATAACGTAACGATGCAGGAGCGAGCGGTTACCGGATGCAGCTTATCTTACACAGAGTAAGGTCTCCTGCAAGCTCCATAATCGTCAAGATAGTCGTGTATGTTACAGCAGCGACCTCCTCCTCCCCCACAATGGAGAAGCATCACACTTATTCACTCACGGTCAATAATATTCCCAATATTTAGTATTGATTATTAGTCTAGGACGCTACAGAAGAGGTTACCACTGCATGGGTGTGTTTACTGCTCTTATCTTCACTAAATGTTTCCTTGAAGCCTCCTGGCTTGTGGGTTGTGGTTGTGGGTTGTGGTTGTGGGTTGTGGTTTGTGGTCGTGGGTTGTGGTTGTGGTTGTGGTCGTGGGTTGTGGTTTGTGGCCGTGGGTTGTGGTTGTGGTCGTGGGTTGTGGTTTGTGGTCGTGGGTTGTGGTTGTGAGATGTGGGTTGTGGTTGTGGTCGTGGGTTGTGGTCGTGGGTTGTGGTTGTGGGTTGTTTACACTATTCTGCCATGGGGAAGGAGGAAGGAATTATCTCGGGAAAGCGTGAAGCCATTACGACTACATAACACTGGGAAGGGGTCAGGATAAGGATTTGGGATGGGACGGAGGGAAGGAATGGTGCCCAACCACTTGGACAGTCGGGGATTGAACGCCGACCTGCATGAAGCGAGACCATCGCTCTACCGTCCAGCCCAAGTGGTTAGGTGAGATATTAGCCAATATGGCCGCCACGATGGCCGCCACGATGGCCGCCATGATGGCCGCCACGATGGCCGCCACGATGGCCGCCATGATGGCCGCCATGATGGCCGCCATGATGGCCGCCATGATGGCCGCCATGATGGCCGCCATGATGGCCGCCACGATGGCCGCCATGATGGCCGCCAACTGAATCTTAACTCCGTACATTGTCTCCACTCATTATAATATTCGGCCAAAGATTTGTTAAAGACGGGTGGGTCACACGTGACGTAACAACGGGTGGGTCACACGTGACGTAACAACGGGTGGGTCACACGTGACGTAACAACGGGTGGGTCACACGCGACCAATCATAACCTGGCAGGCAGCGAACCATCACCCACATAACTGCCGGCCGCGTGACCTGCAGGGGGCGGGGGGGGAGGTCACAAGTGCTGCCTCAGGGGTGCCTCTGGGCCGGGCCACCACCGGGGTGACGGGGCAGGGGGGGGGAGATGACTGCCAGGCTTGTACAGCACAGTAAGAGGTCAGGTCAGGTGAGGTCAGACTTGTACAGGTGTGCTACCCGTACTCTCACCGAAGGTAAGTGAGTATATTATAATTTAATAATATATAAAAAGTTTGTGAGGGTACCACCTCTGGTGCCAATGTGGGGACCCATAGCCTCGGAGAAGAAAATAAAAAGTATTCAGAGGAGACCTTGTGGTTTCAACGTACAAAATAAGGGGTAGTATCAAAAGTAGCGGCTCGCTCATATTCACGTTCCTATGTCGTAGATTACTTGGAATCGCACATTTTAGTACTTCTTATTTTGTACGTTGTGGCTAGAAGTCATCGTTTGACTTAAACCAATAACGTCTCTCATAGGCTTCAGTGACAGCCTATTTCTATAGTTATAATGACAGCTGGACACCCTTCACTCACTCTTGTGATAATCTCTCATCATTTTGACCCGACTCATGACCCTTGACCTTTCTTAACAATTGCCTTCCCACGACCCTTAACATATCTTCATGACATTCCCTACCTCAGACAACCCTTGACCTATCATGAACTGAGGTAACTTGCTCGGGGTATCAGCCCACAGCCTGTCAGGCTCCTTGGTCCTGTGAGATATATGTACATCACTCTACGTCTTGTAAAGACGGAAAAAATAGTAACTTTTCTTACTACTATTGTTATTATTGATAGCAATAGTATAATTATTACTTATTTTTAATTTTATTATTAATGAGAAAATCCGTAGGAGCCGTGATGAGGATTCGAACTTATGCGGTGGGTGTTCCCCAGGCACACGCTTTAGACCATTAGACCACGGCATGGTCAAAAGGATTGTAACCTGGGGGTACTACTGCACCTTCTAGGAACCCAGAGACTTCCGCTGAAGTCGAACCAGGGTTTCACAAATCCCCCCCCCCCCCTATGCACTCTGGGTGTCTCATTGATGTCGTCACGTTAGTGTGAGTACTCTCTGTGTATCCTTATTAATATATGGTATTCTCTTTACTTGTGTCCAGGAATCACTTAAAAATTAATTAGTTTGTTTTGGAATAATAATACTTGCGGGTTAGGTTATGAGAGTTAATTGTTGAGTTAGGTGAGCCTTGCGTCACAACACCTAATGTTTTGCTTATCGACCAGCAGCAGCGGCCTCCACACTACACCACACACCAGCGAATATCTGCTAAAGTATAAGGTACGTAACGTTGTTGTTTTAGATTCAGCTACTCAGAACAAGAAGTTCCAGTAGCACGGGCTATGGTGAGCCCGTAAGTGGAGGCTCTTTGGAGCCATTATCTGTATCAATAGCTATTACTAGAGATCTGGGGATGGATGGGGGTCTTCATGGTGATTTTCAGCCCTGGAGGGCTGGCTGTACCAGTTATGGAGCTGGTGGGGTTAGTGTAGACCTCTAGGTTTTCCATTTTTACTTTGCCTGAGACTTTGGCTGAGCCGAGCTGTTGATGGAGTTTGGTGAGGTGACCTCCACGAGGAGGTCTTGTACCGAGTATGTGCCGTATTGTGGTGCGGCGGTGGAGCTCTTACTAAGATTTCCTCGCCTGAGGAGTCCGTAACCTCCGTAGTTGGTGTTTTCGTCTTTCGCCTCGCAGCCTTTGGTAGGCTCAGGTGTACTTGGATTAGTAGTAGAAGCTATTTCAAGGGGTGTTGGTAGTGCTGTTAGTATTTGTAGACAGCACGTCTGCTAGCGCGGCTGCTGAGATGGTGATGGTAGGAGTGTTGGGAGCTGGAGAAATTACCTTTGTTTGTGCCGCCCGGGTCTTGGGTGGTTCTGGAGTCTGAGTTGAAATCGATCTCGTGGTCGTCCTGGTGGTAGTCTCCGGAGTGGTAGTGGAGGCAGTGAGACTTGCGCCAGGGGCTATGATGGGGTCCAGGCCATTGGTTATGTATAATGCGTTCAGTTCACTGACAAAACGGTGGTTGTCTGGTCCGGCAAGCCTTTCCGCTAGTCTTATAAGACCAGGGATAATGTCTGCACGTGATGCAGGGGGCTGTGAAGGAGCCTGTGGGACCTTGGGTCACCATTGTGAAGGCTGGGTCGCCTGGTTGGTAGAGCCACTCTTTGGTAAGACTGGAAAGTCTTCTGGTCGGTTGGTGGGTCCTGAGGTGGTGGGTTGAGCACCTGGAGCTCTGGTCGCGGAGGTAGAAGGGTTGGTTGGCTTCATCCTGGGCCTTGATGTTTTCCTGTCTGCGGGGTCAGCCGTAGAAAATTGTGGGGTGATTGCCACTATAGAGCAAGCAGTGATGGACTGTTACCTTGCATATGTAGTAGTGATGGTCCAGTGCGTACAGGCTGCACTTCCTGACAGGGTGCTGACACTTGTTGGTTGGGTGGGAGAGCTCGTAGCACTTGAAGCACTGCTGGATCTCATGGTATCGTTCCTTTTTTTACTTGGTGGGGTTGTATTTGTAAGCTGAAGCAGTAGTAACCTTGTGTGGCAGCCTGGGTGGCCGCAGCTATGGTGGTTAAAGTAATCTTCATTGATGATTTGTCGGTGCTGCAGAACTCTAGGTTAAATACACCCAGGCTCGGATTTTCGTCCTCGATATTGTCCATAATATCTTGTTGCGGTCGATCAGCGAGGGCGGGGGCGCCTCACCCCCGCGGGGCAGCGAGGGCGGGGGCGCCTCACCTCCGCGGGGCAGCGAGGGCGGGGGCGCCTCTCCCCCGCGGGGCAGCGAGGGCGGGGGCGCCTCTCCCCCGCGGGGCAGCGAGGGCGGGGGCGCCTCACCCCCGCGGGGGAAGCCTGACGCTGGTGATAGTGGTGAACCACTTGTATCCTGCCACGTCTTGCCGAAAACCTCTCCCCCCCCCCCCCCCCGTCCCGGTTACGGTAGGCTATTTTAACCTTTCGTTATCTTATACTCAAATTCCCCCTCCCACCCCGCCTTTCCTCATACCACCCGCCTCATGCCAGGTCACTACACACACACACATTGAGTTCACTCTACACGCAGGGGGGGGGGGGGCCTGGTGGCTGAGTCGACAACGCTAGGTATTCGTAATCCTAGGGTCCGGGGATCGATCCCCGGCGATGGCGAAAACAAATAAGCAGAGTTCCTTTCCCCCTGATGCTCCCTGTTCACCTAGCAATAAATAAGTACCTGGGAGTTAGACAGCTGTTACGGGCTGCTTCCTGTTGGTGTGTGTGTGTGTGTGTAGGGGGAGAGGGAATAAAAAATAAATTGACAGTTGAGAGGCGGGCCGAAAGAGCCAGAGCTCAACCCCCGCCAGCACAACTAGGTGAATACACACACACACACACACACCAACCCGTTCTCGCAAATTTAATAAGTCAATATTGACTTATTAAATATGTGCATAGGTGACATACTTAACATAATAGATACCCTTAAAAAGATTCATAGAAAACACCGACCTTACCTAACCTACTTAGTATGTTAAGATAAGCATCTTATTGCTTCGTAATTACAATTATTACCTAAGCTATACCTCAACCACACACACACACACACACACACACAATGTTTTTATTTATTTATTTATTTATTTATTTATTTATATACAAGAGTTGTTACATTCTTGTACAGACAGCAGCTCGCGTAGCGTTTGTGGCAGGTCCTTAATCCTAATTTTCCCAGGAATCCGACTGGATTCAGGAATCCAGGAATGCTCGATATTGTTACGAGTCTAATTATTGTGTTTTTGGTCATGTTGAGGATAATGTTTGTGATCTTGTGGCTACGATAAACACAAGTTATTGCTGCTAAGAAAAGGTTAATGTTATTACATGAATGTTTTGGGAATATGGATAAGGAACAGTGAAATGACATTAAGGTGATGCATCAACGAGGAGCCGCGTGGAGGAGCAGCGTCCTTAATGTGAGTTACTTGTGTATGAGAAGAGAAGCGCTGGAGGTGGAACTCCTCGACCACAGTGAGAGAGAGAGAGAGAGAGAGAGAGAGAGAGAGAGAGAGAGAGAGAGAGAGAGAGAGAGAGAGAGAGAGAGAGAGAGAGAGAGAGAGAGAGAGAGAAGGGGAGAGGGGAAGGGGAGGTAGGAGAGGTGGCCTGAGGGGATTATCTCTGGGGGAAAGGGGAGAAACTGGGAGTTTACACGCGGGTTGTTGCGGGTAGAGTAAGGATGGGGGCGGGAGAGAGGCAGACCGGAGCAAACATAGAAGTAGGAGGCGGTGTGGGAGAGAGAAAGAGTAAGAGGGAGGTAGAGTGGAGAGTACAGAGGACACGGGTGAACACGGAGACACGGGTGAACACAGAGGCACGGATGAACACAGAGGCACGGATGAACACAGAGACACGGGTGAACACGGAGACACACAATACGCAGGTTTATATTATTTTTGTATTTAAATATTTAAAGAAAGTACAATAGTTAATTTTATTAACAACTTTGGTGATTAAACGGAACCTTCCCAGGATAGTACACACACACACACACAGGCTCCCTGTCCCTGACCCAAGGTAGCGGGTGTGGCGGGGGGGTGGGGGGTGTGTCAGGATGAGGCACAGGCATGAGTACTGTGCAGGGCGGGAGTGCACAGGCAGCAGTACGGGTGCACAGTTGCCAGAGACCAGACACAACAAGCACCTACACCCGGGCAGGTGTGTAACAAGGTAAGAAACCCACACACAAAAGTAACCCCCCCCCTCCCCCCCCCCAAAAAAAAGTAAGCATAGTAATGACCGTAGCCGAGCAAAACAAGCGAGCAGAGACGAACAGAAGAGAAACAAAGGAAAATAAACGCCCGCGCGCGCGCACACCCCCCCCCCCCCACACATGCACATGTATGCACATGCACACACACGCATGCATGCACACTCACAATCCTCGCGGCTGGGTGGTCAGCGCTCAGGGATTCCCAACCAAAGCGGGAAACAAATGAGCAGAGTTTCTGTCACTCTGATGCACCTGTTCACCTTGCAGTAAAGAGGTACCTGGGAGTTAGACAGCTGCTATGGGCTGCTTCCTTGGGGGGGGGGGGGTGAGCGTGTTAGAATGAAGTATATGTAGTAGACGTAATAAATGAAAAAATAGATTAGTTAGAAAGGCGGGGTCCAAGAGCTAACAGCTCAAGTCTGTAAGGCACAAATAGTAAACACCCCCAAGCACTCTCAAACACTCCCCCCCTCCTCCTCCCCCTCCCCCCCCTCACAGCACAATACTCACAACTGCACCTGCACCTTCCACCTGTCCTCACACATTATAATCCTCTAAAACAAACGCCTGTCAGTTCCAGACTGTTGGTCTGTCTGTCCAAATATGGAGGCCAGACGCTTGGGGCTAACCTCACCCAAATTTGCAGGGGGGGAATGGTCTGGGGTACGGGACGGACATAGGCTGGTCGGGTAGACCAAAGCTAAATTTTTTAAGAAATATCAGCCTGTAATCAACTCCCCTCCTCCCTCCCACGGGCGATTTTCATGGTCTGAAATGAAATCGCCGATGTGATTTCCATAGAGTTCACCACGAACTTTCATGAGTTTCAAAAGATGAACTGAAGTATTCGGGTTACAGTGATGAAAATAGTGAGTAGGAAACATGGTATAATGATGACGACAGCGAATAGTGAAGAATGTTATGATGAAGTTGTATGGTTAATGTCTTATTAAAATGAAGAAATTATAATCTTACTAAGACGAGGAAGATGGTCACAAGTCCTCCCAGCTCTTAAGGGTGTCTTAGCCTGCACTTAACAACATAAATGCGTCCTTGAAGCAGAATTTACATACCATTATTGAGTAATTATTACTGTGCTTGAAGGTCAGCCGCAGCGTGACCAGCAGACACAAGGGGGCGCAGCAGGGTGACCAGCAGACACAAGGGGCGCAGCAGGGTGACCAGCAGACACAAGGGGGCGCAGCAGGGTGACCAGCAGACACAAGGGGGCGCAGCAGGGTGACCAGCAGACACAAGGGGCGCAGCAGGGTGACCAGCAGACACAAGGGGGCGCAGCAGGGTGACCAGCAGACACAAGGGGCGCAGCAGGGTGACCAGCAGACACAAGGGGGCGCAGCAGGGTGACCAGCAGACACAAGGGGGCGCAGCAGGGTGACCAGCAGACACAAGGGGCGCAGCAGGGTGACCAGCAGACACAAGGGGGCGCAGCAGGGTGACCAGCAGACACAAGGGGCGCAGCAGGGTGACCAGCAGACACAAGGGGCGCAGCAGGGTGACCAGCAGACACAAGGGGCGCAGCAGGGTGACCAGCAGACACAAGGGGCGCAGCAGGGTGACCAGCAGACACAAGGGGCGCAGCAGGGTGACCAGCAGACACAAGGGGTGCAGCAGGGTGACCAGCAGACACAAGGGGGTGCAGCAGGGTGACCAGCAGACACAAGGGGGTGCAGCAGGGTGACCAGCAGACACAAGGGGCGCAGCAGGGTGACCAGCAGACACAAGGGGGTGCAGCAGGGTGACCAGCAGACACAAGGGGGTGCAGCAGGGTGACCAGCAAACACAAGGGGGTGCAGCAGGGTGACCAGCAGACACAAGGGGCGCAGCAGGGTGACCAGCAGACACAAGGGGCGCAGCAGGGTGACCAGCAGACACAAGGGGCGCAGCAGGGTGACCAGCAGACACAAGGGGCGCAGCAGGGTGACCAGCAGACACAAGGGGGCGCAGCAGGGTGACCAGCAGACACAAGGGGTGCAGCAGGGTGACCAGCAGACACAAGGGGGCGCAGCAGCGTGACCAGCAGACACAAGGGGGTGCAGCAGGGTGACCAGCAGACACAAGGGGTGCAGCAGCGTGACCAGCAGACACAAGGGGCGCAGCAGGGTGACCAGCAGACACAAGGGGGTGCAGCAGCGTGACCAGCAGACACAAGGGGGTGCAGCAGGGTGACCAGCAGACACAAGGGGTGCAGCAGCGTGACCAGCAGACACAAGGGGTGCAGCAAGGTGACCAGCAGACACAAGGGGTGCAGTAGCGTGACCAGCAGACACAAGGGGGTGCAGCAGGGTGACCAGCAGACACAAGGGGGTGCAGCAGCGTGACCAGCAGACACAAGGGGGTGCAGCAGCGTGACCAGCAGACACAAGGGGTGCAGCAGCGTGACCAGCAGACACAAGGGGGTGCAGCAGGGTGACCAGCAGACACAAGGGGGTGCAGCAGGGTGACCAGCAGACACAAGGGGGTGCAGCAGCGTGACCAGCAGACACAAGGGGGTGCAGCAGCGTGACCAGCAGACAGGCAGAGGTTGTGAAGCAGAGGTTATGAGTGAGACATGTGAGTGTGGGTTCACCACCAACCGTCCGAGTCTAACCATTGCGCTTAATGATAACGTATATAAATATAATTAGAATTACTACACCCAATTAGCGGCGTATATAGAGGGAGTGTTGGGGTGGCGGCGCCACCATGGACCATCAGCCCCGGACACTCACAGTGGCCGGGAATATTTGTATACTTGTTCTCCTTGACATCACTTCCCCTTTCTCTTCCCATCTATTATCCCTTGTTTCTCCTCCTTCCTCACGTTATTGACGTCACTCATGTCTCCTCCTTCCTCCCGTTACTGATGTCACTCATGTCTCCTCCTTCCTCCCGTTACTGACGTCACTCATGTCTCCTCCTTCCTCCCGTTACTGACGTCACTCATGTCTCCTCCTTCCTCCCGTTACTAACGTCACTCATGTCTCCTCCTTCCTCCCGTTACTGACGTCACTCATGTCTCCTCCTTCCTCTCGTTACTGACGTCACTCATGTCTCCTCCTTCCTCCCGTTACTGACGTCACTCATGTCTCCTCCTTCCTCCCGTTATTGACGTCACTCATGTCTCCTCCTTCCTCCCGTTACTGACGTCACTCATGTCTTCACAATATCCTCTCCGCCTCCCTCACTCCCGTCGCTCCGTCACCACCCCCCCCCCCACCGGGGTGTAATACTCCAGCCTGTCCTCCTGACAAAGACCGTCGCATTTCCATCGCATGCGTTACATTAAGGCCAAAAATTGTCAGTACTAGAAAATAGGAAGCGGATCGCGAAAGTGACGCACTGTCCCGTTTTCTGTTTTTGGTCCTCTGGTAGGTTAGGAGAGGACACTTCCAAGTGAGCGTTTTCTTGAGGTTGGGAGACGTTACCCGGGGTGACTACTGAGCTTGGGAGGGCGTAAGAGCCCAGTTGGGAGCCTCGCTCAAGTAGCCCTTGAGGGCTACTGTAACTAAAGCTCACGCCCCCTACACTTAAGCAACAACTGAGCCTCATATTAACCCCAGAGTTAGCAGCAAAAACAGCAGCATGACAGCACAACTCCCCACTGTGATAACCACACATCTATACACACACAGTAACACACTCGGCCCATCATAATAATAATTTACTCACGAGGTACAATGGCTTGGTGAGATTACATAGCATTAGTATTTTTACATTCATGCAAGACCACTAACACGCCAAGGGTCTCGGGTAGGTCCCGAGACCTCTTTACGTGTTAGGTAAGATACAAGGGTACATTGTAGCAAGGATTTATATCAGCAAATACCTATAATATAATTGACAGATTTGATTACACTTATGATTATATATATATATATATATATATATATATATATATATATATATATATATATATATATATATATATATATATATATATATATATATATATATATATATATATATCCATATCCATATCCATTTGGGTACAGTTTTTCATCAAATTCTGGCGCATGCACTGGGCCGCACCGAGTCTAACATGTGTGAGAAAGCTGCATGAACGCGCAAGCCATATATCACTAAGAACTCACCGGGCGTATGTTATCTTGTCTCTCACCTTGCATATGTTATCTTGTAACTCCTCGTGCATATGTTTAGTCGAGATTGTTGCAGTGATCAACACATGTCATCACCTGACACTTCCCCTTGTCACCAATCACAGCACACTCCCTGCCCTACCAATCTCTCCCCGCCATCACCAATCTCTCCCCACCACCACCAATCTCACCAGTTAAATAAGAACTCTTGTAGGCACAATTTACACAGCCTATGTCAGACCAATACTTGGATATGCAGCGTTGGTCTGGTTATTGTTGTTGTTGTTGTTGTTTTAGATCCAGCTTCCGGAACAAGTGCTTCGTTGACAACTTTTGTTCGACCCACAACGCTGTAAATGCTTCACCCACAGTACTACAAGTACAAATAATCGCCAACAGAACCTAATCACCTAGCAAATGCCTAAATATGCACAGTTTGCTAATATATAATAATATAATATTTGAGAAAATTCCGGTTTTGAACGAACAGAATGTTAAAATTGATGAATGTGTCTTTGGGATCGACCGCTGGATGGAATGGACTTAGTCTGAGGACGGGTTGCGCAATTGAATTGTGATATAATTTAAATTGAATCTTTGTGCCTTGCCTACAACAAAGGTAGTAGGCAGGGCACAATGAGCAAGACCTCAGTTCCCCGTAGTCATTGATAGGCAAGTAGTGATAGGTAAGCACCACCCTGCCCTCCCCCCCCCCCCGGGGACGGGGGCGAGGGTGCCGTCCACACCACTTAAGTGGACGGTCAGCACACGCCTCCACCGCTAATGTGACGGTTGCGTGAGTCGTCAATTAGTTAATGACTGTCTCACAGTACTGTGCACGGTATCAGGGCTCCAGAATCAAAGGCTCCAGTGACTTCATTAATTGGAGAGTAATTACTGTGCTCACTGCATGAAACTACAGTTTGGTTGTGGCACGCAATGTAGTCAACTGACAAGCTGCCTCCACCTCAAGGTACTCATCTCGTACAAGCAATGTTATACTGCCTGTGACCATGACACAGTTCACAGCCCTTAGTGAGAGTGAAGGTTAGTGGCGAGAAGCACCGCACGAGTCACCACCGCCAGTCACAGCTATAGCGACAGGCAGCTAATGATATCATTACGATCCCCGAGAGGACAAGCTGGCCGTCTAGCCGCGACATGCAGCCTATCTCAAGACGTGCTGAGATACACACACCAGACTCACCAAGTGATGGAGACTGACACCCGCCATCCCAGCACCTTATACACCCGCTTCCTCACCCTCCGCCCCCACATCTCAACTGGTCTTGACAACACAATCATTCATACTCATTAGGCACGGAGTTTTTTTTGTTTATCTTTATACATTTAATAGTTGTACAGGGTTTTGTGTGTGTGTGTGTGTGTGTGTGTGTGTGTGTGTGTGTGTGTGTGTGTGTGTGTGTGTGTGTGAGATCACTTAGTTGTGTTTGCCAGGGTTGATGTGTGTGTGTGTGTGTGTGTGTGTGTGTGTGTGTGTGTGTGAGATCACTTAGTTGTGTTTGCCAGGGTTGATGTGTGTGTGTGTGTGTGTGTGTGTGAGAGAGATCACTTAGTTGTGTTTGCTAGGGTTGACCTCTGGCTTTATGGTCCCGCCTCTCAACTGTCAATCAACAGGTGTACAGATTCCTGAGCCTACTAGATTCCTGGGCTCTATCATATCTACACTTGAAACTGTGTGTGGAGTCAGCCTCCACCACATCACTTCCCAGTGCATTCCATTTACTAACTACTCTGACTCTGAAAAAGTTCATTCTAATGTCTCTGTGGCTCATTTGGGTACTCAGCTTCCACCTGTGTCCCCTTGTGCGTGTACCACCTGTGTTAAATAATCTATGCTTGTCTGCCCTGTCAATTCCCTGAGAATCTTATATGTGGTGATTATGTCTCCCCGAGCTCTTCTGTCTTCCAGCGACGTGAGGTGCAGTTCCCTCAGCCTTTCCTCGTAATTCATGCCTCTTAGTTCTGGGACTAGTCTAGTGGCATATCACTGAACTTTTTCCAGCTTCGTCTTGTGCTTGACAAGGTACGGGCTACATGCTGGGGCCGCATACTCCAGGATTGGTCTTACATATGTGGTATACAAGGGTCTGAAAAATTTCTTACAGGTTCCTGAAGGCAGTTCTGATGTTAGCCAGCCTCGCATATGTCACAGATGTTATTCTTTTAGATGTGTGTGTGTGTGGGGGGAGGGGGGTGAGCATGGTAGCGTGCGCCACCTTGGGTCACCTCGCAACGTTCAACCCCGGGGAAGGGTCAACCCCCGGGGGAAGGGTCAACCCCCGGGGGAAGGGTCAACCCCCAGGGGAAGGGTCAACCCCCGGGGGAAGGGTCAACCCCCGGGGGAAGGGTTAACCCCCGGGGGAAGGGTCAACCCCCGGGGGAAGGGTCAACCCCCGGGGGAAGGGTCAACCCCCCGGGGGAAGGGTCAACCCCCGGGGGAAGGGTCAACCCCCGGGGGAAGGGTCAACCCCCGGGGGAAGGGTCAACCCCCGGGGGAAGGGTCAACCCCCGGGGGAAGCGTCAACCCCCGGGGGAAGGGTCAACCCCCGGGGGAAGGGTCAACCCCCGGGGGAAGGGTCAACCCCCCGGGGGCAGGGTCAACCCCCGGGGGAAGGGTCAACCCCCGGGGGAAGGGTCAACCCCCGGGGGAAGGGTCAACCCCCGGGGGAAGGGTCAACCCCCGGGGGAAGCGTCAACCCCCGGGGGCAGGGTCAACCCCGGGGGAAGGGTCAACCCCCGGGGGAAGGGTCAACCCCCGGGGGAAGCGTCAACCCCCGGGGTTAGGGTCAACCCCCGGGGGAAGCGTCAACCCCCCGGGGGAAGGGTCAACCCCCGGGGGAAGGGTCAACCCCCGGGGGAAGGGTCAACCCCCGGGGGAAGCGTCAACCCCCAGGGGGCAGGGTCAACCCCCGGGGGAAGGGTCAACCCCCGGGGGAAGGGTCAACCCCCGGGGGAAGGGTCAACCCCCGGGGGAAGGGTCAACCCCCAGGGGGAAGCGTCAACCCCCGGGGGAAGGGTCAACCCCCGGGGGAAGCGTCAACCCCCCGGGGGAAGCGTCAACCCCCCTGGGGAAGGGTCAACCCCCGGGGGAAGGGTCAACCCCCCGGGGGAAGGGTCAACCCCCGGGGGAAGGGTCAACCCCCGGGGGAAGGGTCAACCCCCCGGGGGAAGGGTCAACCCCCGGGGGAAGCGTCAACCCCCCTGGGGAAGGGTCAACCCCCGGGGGAAGCGTCAACCCCCCTGGGGAAGGGTCAACCCCCGGGGGAAGGGTCAACCCCCCGGGGGAAGGGTCAACCCCCGGAGGCAGGGCAGGGCGACCCTGTGTTTACGGAAAGCCTACGGATAATTTACGTTATGTTCATTATTTCTCGGAACGTAGATATTTACAATGTAAAACAATAAATTTTTTCCTCTATGTATCTAAAAGCTCTTCGGGCTGTTAGTCCAGAATTTTTGGATGAAGAGTTTACGAATATTGATTCTATTGATCTCAAGCTTTGTTATCCACTGAACTTTTTGGAAGTTTGCTGCAGCAAAGTCAATCATACATATAATAATGTATGAAACATTACACAAACATCAAACTCCAAACATCTACCACCTACGGGCTACTCATGCCCGTGCCACCACTTGTGGTGGCTTAATCTTCATCAATCTTGTAAGATAATTGACCCTTTAGACAACAATGTAAGTCTGGGTGTGAGTAGCATGTGATCCTGCCCACCACCTTAGACCCTACAGCCAGGATGACGACCTGCTCCAGGCCTCTCCTGACGGCCACCCTCGCCCTGTCTACATGCAGCGAGACGACGAAGACGACGACGACGACGACGAAGACGACGACGACGACGACGACGACGACGCCGCCGCAGTAGCCCAAGAAGACGACGATGTCCTAGGGAGGACATCGTCCCCGTCACCTACAGTGTCAGCTACTGGTACTGGTGCTGGCTCCTAGCGGCCTCGTCTTACAGGCTTTCATTTTTTTTTTATTGATGCTGCCGGAGGCGGCTAGTTTATTGTGCACCCCATACTCATCCTGTGAGCGGTAGCGCAAAAAGCATTTCAGAGGGTACAAAAGGTCTTTATCAGACCTCATCTTAGATTATTACATAAACAATTTCATCTATCCTTCACTCCTTATAGTTACAATGTCAGCTTGTTACAGAAAAAGTGTTATTTCAAGAGCTATATATTTACAGTAAGTCGTCATCATACATTAATGGTAGGTCTTATCGCTAATACATAATAGTTTGGACCAATGGTGATATTACAGAGTCATAGGGGAGCTTCTGTTTATTATTAGTCCTCACAATACACTACTTGTTTCTGAATCTCATATGTCGTTCATCTACTGGAAGCAAAATGTGGGTACAGTGCAAGTATTTCAGGTAATTTATCCATGGTAATAAGATAGGTTGCCATATCATACAGAGTGAGCTTAGATTTATCTCTAAAAGGCTCAATTTTACTACAATCCAAGATATAGTGTTCGAGTGTGTGTTCCTGCCTTTGTCCACACACTTTACACTTTACTTCATCTAAATCCCTATACAAGCCGAACTGCCAGAGATACTTGTAGCCAAGTCTTATACGAGCTGTGACAACATCTGTTAGTCTACTGACTTTGTTACTTGCCCCATACACATGTTTTACTTCACACATTTCATTGTGATGAACAATGGACCTGCTAGTTCCAGTTTGCACAGTTTTACTTTCTTCAAATCCATCTAGGAGTTCTCGTCTAATGACACTTTTAAGGGACCTATTTGATAACTCAAGATTCCGTTCAATACTGTCTTTATTTACTGCAGCCTTAGCAAGGGCGTCAACTTTGTCATGTTCCTGCAGGCCAATGTGAGAAGGAATCCACAACATTTTTATATTTACCCTCTTGCTAAGTATTCTTATATATCTACGTCTAGCTTCCAAGACAAGCACGTTATTACTTGATTGCAAACTGTTTATTGCTAGTAGTGAGGAAAGGGAGTCAGAAATAATTAAGCTGTCTACTTCAGTGTTGTCAATAATTTCGAGTGCTACCAGTATCGCTACCAACTCGGCTTGCATTGTGGACGCCCAGTTACTAATTCGGATATAACTTTGAATTGTGCTGCCATCGGGCTGATGAGCAATAACAGCACTTCCTGCCCTCCCTGTAGCTGTATTGAGTGATCCGTCAGTGTATATGGTCTGTGCTATGTTGTTTTCAGCTTGTATATTGTGAATGTGTTCTATGGTGCTTAATTTAGCAGCAAGCTGAGCATGAGGGTTGTTTGTGATTAGTTTCTTGGAGTGGTATGCAGGGGTCAGGAGGTCAAAAGGTACTATCTGCCAGGGTGGAAGGAAGTGCTGTACTCTTTCATCTGTATATACATCGTGCAGTCCCATCATTTTAATATGAGTGGCTGCTCTTTGAATCCACTTAGACTCGCTGGTTCCATACAGGCTCTTCATGCCCGTCCCACTTCTTGGCCGGCTTAATCTTTAGTAATCAATTTATCTTGCAATATCCACCCTTCTGAAAATGTATTATTGCTGAATAATCATAAAAACACGTGATTTGGTTAGGCGTAAATATCCATTAGGAAAATGAAACTTCCGAACGTTTTCGTGTTTCAACACATTAACAAGGAAATGG
This sequence comes from Procambarus clarkii, assembly GCF_040958095.1. NCBI lineage: Eukaryota > Metazoa > Arthropoda > Malacostraca > Decapoda > Cambaridae > Procambarus > Procambarus clarkii. The sequence goes on from NC_091219.1 coordinate 16,780,184, forward strand.
AGCAGCATTTACTTGATAATGTCTTCAAACACCAAAATGTTCCTTTCATTTTCTTAGTGGATATTTACGCATAACCAAATCATTGGTTTTTATTATATATATATATATATATATATATATATATATATATATATATATATATATATATATATATATATATATATATATATATATATATATATATATATATATATATATATATATATATAACTGAAAACTCACACCCCAGAAGTGACTCGAACCCATACTCCCAGAAGCAACGCAACTGGTATGTACAAGACGCCTTAATCCACTTGACCATCACGACCGGACATAATGAGGTGATAGCCGAGGCTATATGAACCACCCCACCGCCGGCACTCGGATAGTTATCTTGGGTATAGCATTTTACCAAATCACCTCATTCTTTGGGGCACACGTGAGGAACACAAATGCGAACAAGCCAAAGAATGAGGTGATTTGGTAAAATGCTATGCCCAAGATAACTATCCGAGTGCCGGCGGTGGGGTGGTTCATATAGCCTCGGCTATCACCTCATTATGTCCGGTCGTGATGGTCAAGTAGATTAAGGCGTCTTGTACATACCAGTTGCGTTGCTTCTGGGAGTATGGGTTCGAGTCACTTCTGGGGTGTGAGTTTTCAGTTGCATATGTCCTGGGGACCATTCAGGCTTGTTCGCATATATATATATATATATATATATATATATATATATATATATATATATATATATATATATATATATATATATATATAATATGCGGAAAATCCAGAGAAATGTGAAAGGAAGTGAACGTTTCGACCTGATTAAAGCCGTTGTCAACACCAAACTGATGACAACGGCAATATATATATATATATATATATATATATATATATATATATATATATATATATATATATATATATATATATATACTATATATTATATATTATATGTAAATGTCGACATTTTTGTCTACAAATGTGTGGAGAGGGTGGACATGCTTGTGGCATGTGTGTGGTGGTGCACATTTAGACCAGATCTATTATGAAGCAAGTATTCCCAGCCCGGAGACGCTGCATTCCTCCTGATTTAAACACGCGTCCCCAGCCAAGAGGAGCCAGATGTGTGGGGATGGTGCCAGGTATAGCTCTCCTCACCCACACCTGCAAGCAAGAGGGAGCAATGCCCTCTTATTACCACCTCCTCTACCTCAACGACCTCCTCTCCTCCTAGTCCTCTGGAGGACTCTCCTCTAATCTCTCACCAACTCTTATCAGTTCTGTCTCTACTTCATATAAATATATTATCCTTTCTCTTATTCCATCATTGCTGCATTACTGCTCCCCCCCTCTCTCAGCCCCAGACCCAGCCCCACCTCCCCAGCAGTACAGGCAGACAAGCAGCACGTGCCTGGGGACAGGCAGACAAGCAGCACGTGCCTGGGTACTGGCAGACAAGCAGCACGTGCCTGGGTACTGGCAGACAAGCAGCACGTGCCTGGGTACAGGCAGACAAGCAGCACGTGCCTGGGTACTGGCAGACACGCAGCACGTGCCTGGGTACAAGCAGACAAGCAGCACGTGCCTGTGTACTGGCAGACAAGCAGCACGTGCCTGGGTACTGGCAGACAAGCAGCACGTGCCTGGGTACTGGCAGACACGCAGCACGTGCCTGGGTACTGGCAGACAAGCAGCACGTGCCTGGGTACTGGCAGACACGCAGCACGTGCCTGGGTACAAGCAGACAAGCACACTTCCGTCTTGCCTGCCTCAAGAATGTCTCCACCTGATTGGCTGGTTTCTATTTCTTTCTGGCGCGTAGCTCTGGCGGTGGTGGTAGTGTTGTTGTTGTTGTTCTTGTTGTTGTTGTTGTTGTTGCTGTACAGTCAGAGTCTCAGGTCCGCCCTCGGCCACAGTCAGGAATCTCAGGTCCGCCCTCGGCCACAGTCAGGAGTCTCAGGTCTGCCCTCGGCCACAGTCAGGAGTCTCAGGTCCGCCCTCGGCCACAGTCAGGAGTCTCAGGTCCGCCCTCGGCCACAGTCAGGAGTCTCAGGTCCGCCCTCGGCCACAGTCAGGAGTCTCAGGTCCGCCCTCGGCCACAGTCAGGAGTCTCAGGTCCGCCCTCGGCCACAGTCAGGAGTCTCAGGTCCGCCCTCGGCCACAGTCAGGAGTCTCAGGTCCGCCCTCGGCCACAGTCAGGAGTCTCAGGTCCGCCCTCGGCCACAGTCAGAGTCTCAGGTCCGCCCTCGGCCACAGTCAGGAGTCTCAGGTCCGCCCTCGGCCACAGTCAGGAGTCTCAGGTCCGCCCTCGGCCACAGTCAGGAGTCTCAGGTCCGCCCTCGGCCACAGTCAGGAGTCTCCCTAAACTGATCACATGCAGGTAGACAAATGAACATATAACAACACAAGTTCGACTTCTGAAGTTACTTCTGGTCTAAGAGAGTTACTGTGTGGATGCTATACTGATGTAACACTTGTGTCACCTAACTACGTTTCAGAGCATTTTCTTAACCTAATAACTAATATTTCATATACAAAACCCCAAAACACTGGACATTTTCTAGGGATAAAGGGAAGCGCGTCCACGGCAGCGTCCACGGCAGCGTCCACGACACCGTCCACGGCAGCGTCCACGGCAGCGTCCACGGCAGCGTCCACGGCAGCGTCCACGGCACCGTCCACGGCACCGTCCACGGCACCGTCCACGGCACCGTCCACGGCACCGTCCACGACACCGTCCACGACACCGTCCAGGGCACCGTCCAGGGCACCGTCCAGGGCACCGTCCAGGGCACCGTCCAGGGCACCGTCCCCGGCACCGTCCCCGGCACCGTCCACGGCACCGTCCACGGCACCGTCCACGACACCGTCCACGGCACCGTCCACGGCACCGTCCCCGGCACCGTCCACGACACCGTCCACGACACCGTCCACGGCACCGTCCTCGGCACCGTCCCTGGCACCGTCCCCGGCACCGTCCACGACACCGTCCACGACACCGTCCAGGGCACCGTCCCTGGCACCGTCCACGGCACCGTCCACGACACCGTCCACGACACCGTCCCTGGCACCGTCCCCGGCACCGTCCACGACACCGTCCACGACACCGTCCACGGCACCGTCCACGACACCGTCCACGGCACCGTCCACGACACCGTCCACGGCACCGTCCACCTCACGCTTCTCTTACACTTATTACAACAACTTTACAGGACACTGTTACATGTGACCAGCACTCACAGGTGTCTGACTCAGCACTTTCTACCAAAACATTAGAATGGATTAAACGTTCACTTTGCTGGTTACCTTTCACAGGGAGACATTCCCTACATAGTAGCAGCACACGCACCATGGTCCCCTTCCCTCTCCACCCTCCCTCCAGTCTTTCCCACAACCTCCACCTACTGCAGACATCACCAGCCTCCCACTCCACAACCACTACACACCCCCACACCTAACAGTAACCCGCACTCCTCTAGAATAACTCTGCTCCCACTCCTCTAGTGTGCTTCTCCCCCCCCCCCCCCCTCAACTCCTCCCAGTCCGAACATCCCACACTCTCCACTCCTACAACAAGAGCCACACAAACACCCCTCAACCACACCACCATCACTACCCATTGTTCAATAAACCCTTGAACTATATGTTTAACACATCTCTAACCCTGCCCATGGAGGACAGAAGAAAATGTATATATGCTGGTTAGTATTGTAAATGTGTGGCCACGTCTGTGGTAGAAAATAATAATAATAAAGAAAGAGCAAACTACCCAACCCATATACAACTAAAAAGCCCCTCAAGAACCACCAGGACCAATTACACTGACCCAGCGCCTGGTACACAAGCACAGATGGTGTAAAAAACATCTGCGTGAAAGAATAAGGGAGACGCAGCACACACAGTAGCCAGAAACAAACGTGATTAAAATGGTGGTAACAAATGCCCTATTTTCTACATAATACAAGACAGCAATACCAGACAGAGAGGCGCTGCTGATCAAACGACTTGTCAACTTTGAGCAAACAAATATGGAGTGAGCAAATGGTTACCAAGACTACATTTGACGAGGGTTGACAAAGGAGAGAGAGACAGAGAGAGAGACAGTGGTCTCCAGACCGAAGAAGAACATTAGACCCAGGTAAGAATATCAAGAGGAAAACCGAGTCAGAACAACAATGATCCAGGAGCCTGCAGAGAGCTCGAGCCCGTCCCATGAAAGTAAAGTTACTAGTTACCGAAGGTTTCAATCATCGAAAAATAAATTGGGAACTTAGAAAGGAGACGATAAATGGAGTACAAAGCATGTAGAGACAATGGACAGGAACATCTTGACTGAACATGACAGAGAGGATGCGTGACATAAAGAGACAGATGACCTGCCTGCCAGAGGTAGACCTGATATGTTCATGCAGAGTTAGGCAGACACAGAATGTACAAATCTCTCGAAAATTAATTACGACTATATGCTCACCTTTGAGTATAGTCAGTAACCACAAGGACACGAGGAGAAGAAAAGAATGAAGGAAGATGGCTAACATACGGAATAAGATACCACTAAGAAGAGACAATAAAGCAGAGTGGAGAAGAGAGATCAGAGGAAACTCTCCAAGAAATGATGAACTGGATGGCAGGAAAGTCCGAAGAAGCTGAGACTACATATCACCAACAGGACTTCGAAGAGAAAAGTGTAGAAGTAGGTAAGCTCCAACAGGAGACTTCTGGAAGCCAAAGAGGAAGAGCAAGAGGGGCCAGGGCGAGGGGACACGAATATGGTAACCCCAAAGTGAGCCAGAGAGATAAATTAATATTCCTCTGTTAATTTGGCAGCGCGTGAGTGGAGTTTCGCAAGGAGAGGAAGATATCAAGGTAAAACACAGTCGCTTACCAGGTAAGAGGAGGGGCCCAGGAGGCAGAGCTTGCGGCCCAGACACACACATAAGGTACTAGAGGAAGGTGGGAGGACGAGGCTGCTGCTGTGGTCAAGACCAGGCACTAGGCTATGCGTGACGGCCGCTCGTGGTAACTGTAATGGTTGCGGCTTCCTCTCCCCTCACGCTCCCACACACTCTCACTCTTGTCCACGGACGACGGAAGAAAATGTATATATGCTTGTTAGCATCGTAAATGTGTGGCCACGTCTGTGGTAGACAAAATAACTCGTCTCTCCTTCCTACACCTTTCTTAGCCTCACATTTTAATTTCTTGGTAAAGACGTGACGATGCAGAAATCAAACCCAATTTCTAAAGTTTTCTAACTGCAAAAACGCACACTCGCAAGCATGTATTCCCCCCAACACATACACATATTCTGGGGGGGGGGGGAGGCTTGTGCCTGAGTGGACAGCGCTCTAGACTGATAGACCTAGGGACCAGGGTTCGAACCTCGACGCTGGCGGAAAACAAATGGGCAGAGTTTCCTTCACCCTGATGCCGTGTTACCAAGCAGTAAATAGGTACCTGGGAGTTAGACAGCTGTTACGGGCTGCTTCCTGTGTGTGTGTGTATTCACCTTAGTTGTATTCACCTAGTTGTGTTTGCGGGAGTTGAGCTTTGCTCTTTCGGCCCGCCTCTCAACTGTCAATCAACTGTTTAGTAACTACTTTTTTTTCCAACACCACACACACACCCCAGGAAGCAGCCCGTGACAGCTAACTAACTCCCAGGTACCTATTTACTGTTAGGTAACAGGGGCATTCAGGGTGAAAGAAACTTTGCCATTTGTTTCTGCCTGGTGCGGGAATCGAACCCGCGCCACAGAATTACGAGTCCTGCGCGCTATCCACCAGGCTACCAGGCCAGGTGTGTGTGTGTACTCACCTAATTGTGCTTGCGGGGGTTGAGCTCTGGCTCTTTGGTCCCGCCTCTCAACCGTCAATCAACTGGTGTACAGATTCCTGAGCCTATTGGGCTCTATCATATCTACATTTGAAACTGTGAATGGAGTCAGCCTCCACCACATCACTTCCTAATGCATTCCATTTGCTAACTACTCTGACACTGAAAAAGTTCTTTCTAACGTCTCTGTGGCTCATTTGGGTACTCAGCTTCCACCTGTGTCCCCTTGTTCGCGTCCCACCAGTGTTGAAAAGTTCGTCCTTGTTTACCCGGTCGATTCCCCTGAGGATTTTGTAGGTTGTGATCATGTCCCCCCTTACTCTTCTGTCTTCCAGTGTCGTGAGGTGCATTTCCCGCAGCCTTTCCTCATAACTCATGCCTCTTAGTTCTGGGACTAGTCTAGTAGCATACCTTTGGACTTTTTCCAGCTTCGTCTTGTGCTTGACAAGGTACGGGCTCCATGCTGGGGCCGCATACTCCAGGATTGGTCTTACATATGTGGTGTACAAGATTCTGAATGATTCCTTACACAGGTTCCTGAACGCCGTTCTGATGTTAGCCAGCCTCGCATATGCCGCAGACGTTATTCTCTTTATGTGGGCTTCAGGAGACAGGTTTGGTGTGATATCAACTCCTAGATCTTTCTCTCTGTCTGTTTCATTAAGTACTTCATCTCCTATTCTGTATCCTGTGCCTGGCCTCCTGTTTCCACTTCCTAGTTTCATTACTTTGCATTTACTCGGGTTGAACTTCAACAGCCATTTGTTGGACCATTCACTCAGTCTATCCAGGTCATCTTGTAGCCTCCTACTATCATCCTCTGTTTCAATCCTCCTCATAATTTTTGCATCGTCGGCAAACATTGAGAGGAACGAATCTATACCCTCTGGGAGATCATTTACATATACCAGAAACAGTATAGGTCCAAGGACTGACCCCTGCGGGACTCCACTTGTGACGTCTCGCCAATCTGAGACCTCACCCCTCACACAGACTCGTTGTCTCCTGTTGCTTAGGTATTCCTCTATCCACCGGAGTACCTTCCCTCTCACTCCAGCCTGCATCTCCAACTTTCGCACTAGCCTCTTGTGTGGCACTGTATCAAAGGCTTTCTGACAATCCAAAAATATGCAGTCTGCCCACCCTTCTCTTTCTTGCCTTATTTTTGTTGCCTGGTCGTAGAATTCAAGTAACCCTGTGAGGCAGGACCTGCCATCCCTGAACCCATGTTGATGCTGTGTTACAAAGTTCCTTCGCTCCAGATGCTCCACTAGTTTTTTTCGCACAATCTTCTCCATCAGCTTGCATGGTATGCAGGTTAGGGACACTGGCCTGTAGTTCAGTGCCTCCTGTCTATCCCCTTTCTTGTATATCGGGACTACGTTAGCTGCTTTCCAAATATCTGGCAGTTCCCCTGTTGCCAGTGATTTGTTATACACTATGGAGAGTGGTAGGCTCAGTTCTCTTGCTCCTTCCTTTAGAACCCAAGGGGAGATTCCATCTGGGCCTATAGCCTTTGTCACGTCCAACTCTAGTAAACACTTCCTTACTTCCCCACTGGTAATCTCAAACTCTTCCAGTGGTTCCTGGTTAGCTATTCCCTCACTTACCTCTGGAATTTCTCCTTGTTCTAAGGTGAAGACCTCCTGGAATTTCTTATTCAATTCCTCACTCACTTCCTTGTCATTTGTAGTGAATCCTTCCGCCCCTATCCTTAATCTCATAACCTGTTCCTTTACTGTTGTTTTTCTCCTAATGTGGCTATGCAACAATTTAGGCTGAGTCTTTGCCTTGCTTGCGATGTCATTTTCGTATTGTCTTTCTGCCTCTCTTCTCATCCTGACATATTCATTCCTGGCATTCTGGTATCTTTCTCTGCTCTCCAGTGTCCTGTTATTCCTATAGTTTCTCCATGCCCTTTTACTTTGCTGCTTAGCTAGCCTACATCTTTGATTAAACCATGGGTTTCTCATCTTCATTTCTCTGTTTTCCTTTTGGACTGGGACAAACTTGTTCGCTGCGTCCTTGTACTTCTGCGTGATGTAATCCATCATATCTTGGGCCGTCTTTCCCCTGAGCTCTGTTTCCCATGCTATATCTGTTAGGAATTTTCTTATCCCCTCAGAAAAGTTAGGAATTTCTTATTATCCTGTGTGTGTGTGTGTGTGTGTGTGTGTGTGTGTGTGTGTGTGTGTGTGTGTGTGTGTGTGTGTGTGTGTGTGTGTGTGTGTGTGTGAAAAAAATAGTTTAATAGTTAATAACAGTTCATTGATTGACAGTTGAGAGGCGGGCCGAAAGAGCGGAGCTGAACCCCCACAAGCACAACTAGGTAACACGCACTAGGGGAAGATTACAAACTTTGGTGACTGTGATGCCACTCATCCTTCCTCCATAACCTGGAGAAAGTAAGCATATGGAGCAACACTTGATTGATGGAATTCAATGAATAAATGCCACGTTATGGAATGTGGAAAAGGAGAAAAAAAGGTTACTTATCTGTAAATTATGTAAAAAAGGCTTTACAGAACTCTGACAAAGAAAGAGGTGGAGAGTTGGTGGTGGAGGATAAACCGGGACCCAAGGACCTCACCACGAACACTGTGCGGGGAGCCAATACTGCACTTGAGGACCGCTTTTCAACACATGGATGGCGATATATACAGTACTAAAGAAAGTGTTCACGACTTCTGTGACACTAAAACTGGAATATGAAGCGGTTGTACTGTGCCCATATCTCAAGAAGCACAACAGCAAACTGTAAAAGGTACAGGGACAAGTAACTTAATGTCTTCCCGAACTGAAAACAACAAGAGCTACGGGGAGAGGCTACAAGTATTAATATTACAAAACATTTCAAGTTGGTGTTGGACTATCTTGAGTTATCTTGAGATGATTTCGGGGCTTTTAGTGTCCCCGCGGCCCGGTCCTCGACCAGGCCTCCACCCCCAGGAAGCACCCGCTGACAGCTGACTAACACCCAGGTACCTATTTTACTGCTAGGTAACAGGGGCATAGGGTGAAAGAAACTCTGCCCATTGTTTCTCGCCGGCGCCTGGGGTCGAACCCAGGACCACAGGATCACAAGTCCAGTCCGCTCGGCCGACCGACTACCAGATAAATAGGAGACAGGATAACAACATAAAGTAATAAGCTGGAGTCGAGTCATAGAACATAGAGAGTCCCGCAAGGACATGTGCGAGGCCTCACACTGTTCTTAATGTCCCAGGACAACCCGTTCTCGCACTTTCTTACACTCAATATGAGTTATTAAATAAGTGCATATGTGACATACTACTTTATTGTGAATATTTTAGTTTACCTTGAAAAGCTTCATATAAAACACCGACCTTACCTAACCTTCTTAGTATGTTAAGATAAGCATCTTATTGCTTTGTAATTACAATTATTACTTAGCCTATACCTATAATAGGTTAAATATACCTATAATAGATTAAGTAATAATTGTAATTACAAAGCAATAAGATGCTTATCTTAACATACTAAGAAGGTTAGGTAAGGTCGGTGTTTTATATGAAGCTTTTCAAGGTAAGCTAGTATGTTTAGTATGTCACATATGCATGTACTTAATAAGTCAATATTGACTGTAAGAAAGTGCGAGAACGGGTTGTCCTGGACGACACCTGGCAAGAACTAGAACTGTACGACTTAACGCTCAGTATTACCAGTTGTTGAGGAGAACAAAGAGAGAAGACTGCACCACGCTCCAGGAAGACTTGGACTGTAGGGGAAGACTCGAACAAATAATTACTGGATTTCAACATAAATACAAAGTCAGGAGAATATTAGCAGGTGAAAGACGCCAGAGAATCAACCAAGAATGTGTGGGCAGAAACGTGCCTGTGTTAGCACGCATGAAGGAGTACACAGGTTGGCTACAGTGTTGCTACTACAGTAACACACCTGCCACGACACTATGTTACACACCTGCCACGACACACTATGTTACACACCTGCCAGGACACACTATGTTTAAGGCCAGAGAGTGGAATGACTAAGAAAGGACAATATGCAGCCCAAGTGATGAACCTCATGATGAACCTCATGATGAGTGATGAACCTCATGATGAGTGATGAACCTCATGATGAGTGATGAACCTCATGATGAGTGATGAACCTCATGATGAGTGATGAACCCAGTGATTAACCTGGAGGTGCCAGGCAAGGCCTCGCCCGAGGTATACCTTGAGAGGAACAAACACGGCTGGTCACGGCGGCGGCGGCCTTCACCAACCTTAATATGGCCAACACTGCTTGTTTACTTATAGGGAGAGGTGACAGGACGAGGGGACACGCACGGGGAGGTGACAGGACGAGGGGACACGCACGGGGAGGTGACAGGACGAGGGGACACGCACGGGGAGGTGACAGGACGAGGGGACACGCACGGGGAGGTGACAGGACGAGGGGACACGCACGGGGAGGTGACCTCGAAAGGGCAATGAGTGGGAAGAAGACACAGGGACAGGAAGAGAAAGTGGTGATAGAAGACAATGTAAATATTACATAAGCCATTACGGTACACCTCCTTACACCAGTCAGAAGGTGTCCTAGTGTCGGGGTGAGGACACCTACCTAATGTGGTGTTCCCTTGGGCCGGGTCAGCCAGTGACGGCTCAGGAGACAACCCACTACACATGTGTAACTCGCAGCAGGGACCAGATTCACGAAAGCACTTACGCAAGCACTTACGAACCTGTACATCTTTTCTCAATCTTTCGCGGCTTTGTGTACAATTATTAAACAGTTAATGAGCTCCGAAGCACCAGGAGGCTGTTTAGAACCATAACAACAATTGAATGGCAAGTTTTCATGCTTGTAAACTGCTTAATAAATGTAACCAAAGCCGTCAAAGATTGAGGAAAGATGTACACGTTCGTAAGTGTTTGCGTAAGTTCTTTTGTGAATCTGGCCCCAGATTTACTGCTGGCTGATGAGGGAGCTCAGATGTAAAGCAGCAGCAGAGTATATACACCCCACACGTGTGGGTGTTGCATCACAGTACTAGCCGAGGAACACTGCGAGGGGAAGAACACTGAGGGAGGTGTCAGGTGTTGTGACACACGTCTTAAACACCAGTGGCGGGCAAGACACCTGCCAAGTGAGACACACACTAAGCCTTAGTTCCCACGCTGAGAGCCCAACACTCACAACCCGTCCAAACCAAATAACTACTATATATATAACACAACCGTTCGCCCTCCTAGTCTTACACCCAGGGAGGTAATTAGTGTTGAATGTGGCCAGTAACTGGATGGGTGACCACACTGGCAGCCTCGCCATGGCTAACGGGACCTCGACAACCTAATTTCCGGTGTCCTGTACCCGCCCGGATATATCCACTGACACATGCCTATAGGCCTAGGTGTAGGCCTGCCAGCAGCAGTGGCTGTTGACATTCTTACTTGCCACTACCTCCGCCCAGACCTCCAGCTGGCCTACACCTCCCAGACCGAGCTCCAGCTGGCCTACACCTCCCAGACCGGCCTCCAGCTGGCCTACACCTCCCAGACCGAGCTCCAGCTGGCCTACACCTCCCAGACCGGCCTCCAGCTGGCCTACACCTCCCAGACCGGCCTCCAGCTGGCCTACACCTCCCAGACCGGCCTCCAGCTGGCCCACACCTCCCAGACCGGCCTCCAGCTGGCCTACATCTCCCAGACCGAGCTCCAGCTGGCCTACATCTCCCAGACCAGCCTCCAGCTGGCCTACACCTCCCAGACCAGCCTCCAGCTGGCCCACACCTCCAAGACCGGATACCACCACCACCTCCCATCATACTGAAAAATAAACCACCTGGATTGTACCTGGAGAGGTTCTGAGGGTTCTACTCCTAGCGCACCTCTACACTCCACAACAACGCACAAATAAAGTGTCAGAATGTCCTTGACACTTAAATCCCGCCATCAGAAAGTTACACTAACACGAGACGCCACTTTCTCTGTTGGTAATGATGCTCACACGATTGTTGGGGGTGATGGTGGGGTGAGAGTTGGGGGTGATGGTGGGGTGAGAGTTGGGGGTGATGGTGGGGTGAGAGTTGGATGGGTATGGGGCAAGGGAAGACCCACCAAAGCATTACAACACATGCTTGAGTTATAAAGATGGAGGCGAAGATTGAGTTTACCCCCGTGAGCGGTGACGGTCAGGTGGTCCTCCTGGGAGGGCGGGAAGCTGTGGCCGGCCTGGCCGGTTGTCGTGGTGGTCGTCCAGCAGGGCCAGACCGCCTCAAGGCCACACACAACTTACCGCACAGGGAGTGGACCCATCCTCGACGTCAGGCTGCGAGCAGCCGCGTCTAACAGCCTGGTTGATCAGTCCAGCAACGAGGAGGCCTGATCAACGACCGGGCCGCGGGGACACTAAGCCCCGGAAGCACCTCAAGGTAACCTCAAGGTAAGGTATCCTCTGTCTTAACTGACCATGCCTGGGATGGGGTGCCACTAATATTTGTTTTGCTCGCCACTGTGTTACGGGCTATTCATGCCCGTGCCACCTCTTGGGTGGCTTAATCTTCATCAATCAATCAATCACCACTGTGGTTTCTTCTGACTAAATGCCAGTTGAGAACACTGCCGCTGTCAGTCGGTCGAGTGTTCAAGTCAAGCTCCTGGCTTGAATCCGTCAAAATTTACCTTTACATTTCGAGTTGATAAGTAAATATAAAACTAGGATTACCGTGCCCGAAGCCCAGCTGGTAGTGACACCATCAACCAGCTCACCTTCATACAGAGAAGACCTAAGTATAATAACAATAACATCATTATCCACAACATCATGCTCGGAGCTCAGGGAGGAACCTTCATATCTCACCGCAGCTTCGCGCGGGAAGACGGGCCGGGAGGCGAGCATTCACCCCGGCCTTGCTGTAGGCTGTAGGGAGGTGTGCCAGGGACCACAACCTGCGCTCAACCTCACATGCCAGGGACCACAACCTGCGCTCAACCTCACATGCCAGGGACCACAACCTGCCCTCAACCTCACATGCCAGGGACCACAACCTGCCCTCAACCTCACATGCCAGGGACCACAACCTGCCCTCAACCTCACATGCCAGGGACCACAACCTGCGCTCAACCTCACATGCCAGGGACCACAACCTGCACTCAACCTCACATGCCAGGGACCACAACCTGCCCTCAACCTCACATGCCAGGGACCACAACCTGCCCTCAACCTCACATGCCAGGGACCACAACCTGCCCTCAACCTCACATGCCAGGGACCACAACCTGCGCTCAACCTCACATGCCAGGGACCACAACCTGCACTCAACCTCACATGCCAGGGACCACAACCTGCCCTCAACCTCACATGCCAGGGACACACCAAACCGTTCACTAGCCTGGTGGAGACGGCCCGGGTGTCGGTGTAGCCTGCTCAAAAGCTGGTCTTGACATATGTGGATTATGAGTGTGAAGAATGTCAACAAACACGCGTGCGTGCGTGCGTGCGTGTGTGTGTGCGTGTGCGTGTGCGGTGTGTGGTGTGTGGTGTGTGGTGTGTGTGTGTGTGTGTGTGTGTGTGTGTGTGTGTGTGTGTGTGTGTGTGTGTGTGTGTGTGTGTGTGTGTGTGTGTGTGTGTGTGTGCTCTGATCTAGTATCCGAGGGGGAGGGACGAGCACTTTCATAAATAAATAAATGTTTATTCAGGTAAAAGTACCTACATACAAGATGAGTTACAAACAGAATGTTAAACTGCTAAACAGAGCTAGTACATGCTATGGCTAAAACCACTAATACGCGCAGCGTTTCGGGCAATTGTGTTATTGTTATGGAAACTTATTGTTAACATAACAATTATATGTTATCAACGCACTTGTGTTAACAAGGGTGAGGAGGAGAGGGAAAGACTATATAAATCAAGAATTTGCTAAGTTCATTTAATATCTTCGTGTAACATAATTCTTGGCCGTACATGGGATGTGAGTGTAGTGTACTAGCCTGGACTAGCAAGTTTTAGAGTAGAGTATGGGAATATCTTCTTTTATCCGTAAGTAAATGGAATAGTTAGACATGTACAAGTATCTCCAAATATCTATGCTTCACATCACCATTCCTTACTCTATCTACTCCCATACCACCACACACACGCTTCTTATATTACCCATTTTCTTCCAATACTTATGGTAAAAAACTTTCCAGAATGCTAATAAATTGAGAGTAATTATCCTGGGCCAGAGGTAAGATGGCTCCACGATACATTATTAGCCGTTCCCACACCAGGGTTGTTAACATGTGGTATTTAGACCTAAATACAAACACGTTCCCTTAGCCTCAGCTCAAGTCAAATACAGTCATTAGCGGAGTAACGATCATATATGTGATGGTCAGGTCCAGGCCGCCAGCACACACACACACACCACATCTAATGGGTAACCATCACACCATTAGTTGTGTGGTTGTGGTGGTGGGTGGTAGGTGGTGCTGGGAGGTGGTGGTGGTGGTAGGTGGTGCTGGGAGGTGGTGGTGGTGGTGGTGGTGGTGGTAGTGGTGCTGGGAGGTGGTGGTGGTAGGTTGTGGTGGTAGGTGGTGGTAGGTTGTGGTGGTGGTGGTGGTAGGTTGTGGTGGTTGGGCTGGTAGGTGGTGGTACTGGTGGGTGGTGGTGGTGGTGGTGCGTGGTTGGGCTGGTAGGTGGTGTCTGGTTGTCTGCTTGTCTAGTACCCTCAGAATGTCTGCGTATGACTGTAGAACAAAGCACAATGTACAAAATGATACCAGAGAACCTTAGGGGGGTGGGGGGGGGTCTGACAAATAATAACAATTCCATTCCAGACCTCTGTACAGATGGGGTGTGCGCGCGCGCGTGCGTGTTGTTGCACCTTCTCCACTCATGTACACACAAAAGCAGCCATACATCAAAAAAATAATATACGCGTTCAGACATTTGAAAATCGGAACACAGAGGGACAGATTTACCTCAGGCGGCCACTCTCGGCGGGCGAGGCCAGGCGGGGGGCGAGGCCAGGCGGGGGGCGAGGCCAGGTGCTGGGGGGCGAGGCCAGGTGCTGGGGGGCGAGGCCAGGCGGGGGGCGGGGGCCAGGTGCCGGGGGCCTCGCCCCCTTGTGAACGAGGACTGGGTGACGTACAAAGCCGTCTGTCAGTTTTTCTGGCGAGGATAATTACAGACAAAGGCAAGCAGGGTCAGTGGCCGCAGCGCTTTTGTCTTGGGGATTTATTTAGAGTATACTCTTAAATCAGGCACCTGGTGCGCCCGACCCCGTGTTGTCCTCTCGCTTGTAATTATGCGCGAACAACGCCGATATTTGTGGGGTTAAAACACTGTTTTGTCAAGACCTGCCGCCCTGAACACGCGCACGGCGGCCTGGCTGATCACTGTCCCGGACACTGCCCGTGCTGCCCACTCCTCCTACTGTCCCGGACACTGCCCGTGCTGCCCACTCCTCCTACTGTCCCGGACACTGCCCGTGCTGCCCACTCCTCCTACTGTCCCGGACACTGCCCGTGCTGCCCACTCCTCCTACTGTCCCGGACACTGCCCGTGCTGCCCACTCCTCCTACTGTCCCGGACACTGCCCGTGCTGCCCACTCCTCATACTGTCCCGGACACTGCCCGTGCTGCCCACTCCTCATACTGTCCCGGACACTGCCCGTGCTGCCCACTCCTCCTACTGTCCCGGACACTGTATGAGGAGCGGACATTGAACATAATACCATGAACAATGCATTATGAACAGTGATCAACCAATCTGGACTTATATATATATATATATATATATATATATATAGGGAGGTGGCTGGAAGAAGGGGACCCTTTAGCCTCGGAGAAAAGCGCACACAACGCATTAGAGAGGATTTTTATGTATATAATTATAATAATCATTTATTGATGTTTGTTCTAATCAATATGTCTATAATGAGCGTACATTATGAGCGGCTCGCTGTGGGGTGACACTAATACTACTCACCTAGTGGTGCTTGCGGGGGCTGAACTCTGGCCCTTTGGTACTGGTGTGAGTTTCAAGTCAATGTAGCCAAGGAAAAGTTTTAAGTCCGTGTGGAGGCACTCAAACAATCGTCTGGCAAAAATAACCTTCAAAAAGCCAGCATCTAAATAAATATAACCAAATATCTGAGGCTCGGGTATATAAATATGGAGTCTGGTGTAATATAGTAATTATATCACGCACCTCCAGGGTGAAAATGTAAACAATTTGTATATATGTAAAATAAATTGTATATATGACATACATGTATTGCTTTAGTGAACAACTTACGGGTGCTTGGAAGTGAGCGGTGTTACTGTGTAAGACTCTGGTCACATAACAAAGGTCTCTTGTAACAGCAAAAAATAATATATATAATTTGTACTGAACACCTGCAAGGTCACTATGATTATTTTGTTGATAGTATTAACATAACACATTTATACGGCTTTCCAGGTCACACAGGGACGTGATTATCTGTCATGCGTCAACCCGTTCTCGTACTTTCGTATAGTCAATATTGACTTATTAAATACGTGCATATGTGACATACTTAACATACTAGTTTACCTTGAAAAGCTTCATAGAAAACACCGACCTTACCTAACCTTCTTAGTATGTTAAGATAAGCATCTTATTGCTTCATAATTACAATTATTACTTAACCTATTATAGGTATAGGTTAAGTAATAATTGTAATTACGAAGCAATAAGATGCTTATCTTAACATACTAAAAAGGTTAGGTGAGGTCGGTGTTTTCTATGAAGCTTTTCAAGGTAAACTAGTATGTTTAGTGTGTCACATATGCACGTATTTAATAAGTCAATATTGACTGTAAGAAAGTGCGAGAACGGGTTGCATGCGTGGAGAGGTAATCTGTAAACCTACACTGGCAAACTGTGGATGCATTATGTATATATTTGTGAGAAGACGAGAGAGAGAGAGAGAGAGAGAGAGAGAGAGAGAGAGAGAGAGAGAGAGAGAGAGAGAGAGAGAGAGAGAGAGAAGTAACTACAATTTCCAGGTACGTCTCACAGGTAAGTCAGAAGAGTCTAATTTAAACAACTTAATATATAACTAAAACACATACACACATCAAATCAGAAAACATTATGAATTTTATGGTTAAAAGTTTTACTTTAAAATTAATATACCAATAAACCCTATGTTGGCAACATATTTTATGGGCTTGAATTGGAAACTGAGAATATCCAGGACATCCGGTATTATGAGTTAAGGAAGTTTGGGGAGTTTTCCTTTGTTGTCACGACTGGCACCGGGGGCGAGAGACCAGCTCACCCCACACACCACAATAAGCCAACGTCTTCTCTTCATAGCGAGTCTTACCTGGGACGCGGTCGGGTCAAGATACCTGCTCCGCACCTTCCCCCCCCCTCCCCCCATGCTGGGTACTGAGATGGAGACTCAGTCACCAGTAGAACTGGCTACTTCCCACGGAGATATTAACATGGACTCTGAAAGCAGCCAGTCAGACGAGGAGGGCGTGTTTCAAGAAGTTCTGACAAGGAATAAGAAGAAACGAAGAAGACAGGATGCAAGGCGTAGTGTGGACAGTAATACACTTAACGGAAACGATAAAAGAATGAAGAACGACGCCGAGACTGATGCAGACAAACGGACGGAACGATGTCAGGAAGGTGAGGATCAGCGGAGATGGAGGCTTCTCTTCCCTGCCTCATGCACGCTGGCCTATCATCAGAAGCTGCTGTGGACCGTCAAACTCGGAAGAGAACACCGCAAGTTCGAGCCCCTGCTGAAGGAAGGTGTAAACAGACCTTACTTAACGGTAGGTTCTATGGAGGCAGTGGAGTATCTTACCCAGCAAGGATACGATGGAATTCTTATGGAAATACCGGAGGGGAACGAGAAGCTGACGAAGGTAATTATCTATAAATACCCTCAGATTCTGGACCCCGAGTTTATACTCGACGACCAACGATTTGTGTGGGCCAAGCGTCACCTTATTAAAGGTGAAGCTAGGAGTCAGGTGGTGGCTCTAGTGAGAGGTGACGTACCCGAAAAAGTGTTCATCACCGGGGCTGGCTACAGGCATGTAGCAAAGTATGTGGAAGAGCCCATAATATGCCTGAAATGCTGCAGATGGGGGCATAAATCCTGGAGATGTCAAAATGATCCACGATGTCGTTTCTGCGGAAAGTCTCACCTCTCTACTGTGTGTAGAAACAGACTGAATCTGGGTGAGAAAATAGTTCCCAGATGCTGCAACTGTGGAGGTGTTCACAATGCGAGCTCGGCTGTGTGTAGCAAGAGGCCGAGTATGGCTGTTCTCCGGCCGGTGAATGTTACAGAGCAAGCAAGAGCTCTTACCCAGACACCGGGAGCACAGCAAAACAGTCTGCCCCAAACAGTGCCAGTGAACCGGACGAATGCGTGGGTAAAGGAGTCACCTTTACTTAGGCAGGCTCCAGCAACAAGCAGCCACGCCACCACTCAGGACTCCGGCAGTGACAGTGTAACGGTGAGTGAAGTGGCTACTGTGGCTCAGAGAGAGGGTCATAATAATATGGTCAAGGAAGTGTGGGCTGAACTTAAAAAAGTTGGTGAGTTCCTCCAAAATCTGGGGCAGAGAATAGAGTCCATCGAGGCTAAATTAAACGTTCAGGAGGTCAAGGAAAATCACAAAACGGTGAAGGATAGTCAGGATATAGTGGTTGAGGACAAAAATGAAATATTGAGTGATGAAATGAAGGAAAGTGAAGTGTGTGTGAATGATGGTAGTCGTAGTGAAAGGAAGAACCCTATAATTACACATAAAATGAAGGAATCATTTGGGCCAATAATGGACATCTCAGGGCTGAAAAAATCTCTTGAGAATCGCAATGTCGCTTTTACTGGTGAACTTGGGAGGAGGTGGGAGATGTTATACAAGGTATGGCTATCATTTAGTGAACTTATTGGGGATGACTTAGGCAATGAATTGATTAATAATGGATCACCCTAGACTGAAAGTGTTGTCATGGAATGTTAATGGTTTGAGAAACAGGGTTACAGATGTTCATTGTTATGTGATGGGAAATGATATTGATGTTGTAGCTCTCCAAGAGACAGGGGATATGAATGAAGGATTATTGAAATTAAATGGCTATAAAGGGTTTCACCTCTTCGCCGCAAATAACATCAGAGGCACGTCGATTTATGTTAAGAACTCCATACCAGCAGAGTTAGTAGAACCGCCATCAAAAACGCAAGGTATAGAGAGTGTCTGTGTTAAATTATCATTAAGGGAAGGGGAATTTATTGTAGTTAATTTGTATGTATCCAGGAACTGCTTCGACGCTAACTATTTACCTGACTGCATTTATACTAATCCTTCACTGGTCATTGGGGACCTTAATGCTCGGCACACAAGCCTTGGGACAGTGGGTAGTATTAATACTAATGGGGTCAAGTGGTTACAGTTTCTACAAGATCATCCAGATACCTGTCTATTGGGAAACAATGAACCAACTCACATCAGGGGAGGACGGCTTGACTATGCCTGCGTTTTAAACTCTCAGGGGATTATGGGGGAGGCTCGGGTTGTTCGGGAACTACTTAGTGACCACTTTGCCTTGAACGTTGAATTACCACTGGGGAAAAAACAAGTCCACTTCCAAAGGAAAAGGCTAAATATTAAGAAAGATATGAAAAATTATTTTATTCAAAATATGGGAGATTGGTATCAACATTACACGCCGCTCTGCGTTGATAGTTTTTACGAGGACATGGTCGAGAACATAGAGAAATTAGTACAGAGGGAAAATAACGGGGGCAGGGGAAGCAAGACGCACGGACCTAAGAAATTTAAATATTCCAATGATCAGCAAGTCAAGGGATGGGAGAGAATGCTACGGGGTGCGCATAAAGCATGGTTAAAAAATGGAATGAGGGATGAAGAGAAAAATACAATGTTGGAAGTGGCTAGGGAATGCAGTCAGGTGAGGAAGGAGGCGCGGGACAGATACTGGCAAGACTTTGCTCAGGCCATTGGTAATACTAAGAACCTTAAAGACATATGGAGAGCAGTAAATAAAGTCAGGGGTTGTAAGACTAAATTCATTGCTCACTCAGATCCAGGGAAAGTTGCTAATGAGTTAGTAGATAAATGGGCAAGTGCTGCTGGTATGGAGTCCTTACCTGCAGACACGAGAGTCACCATTGAGTCATGGGAAAATATTAGAAATGGAGTAACTTTATGTGCCTTAAATACAAGATCTATAGCATGCACTGAGATAACCCACGATGAGCTACTGGATGCTATAAAAAGTGGCAGCTCCACTGCTCCGGGAAAAGATGGAGTAACGTATGACATACTTAATTATTTAGCCGGTATGAAACCTAATCCCTTACTTGATTTGTTTAATATGAGTTATAGAGAGGGAAAGTTACCAAGAAAATGGAAAGAGGCTGTCATCATTCCTATCCCTAAGTCAAACGGAGGCTACAGACCTGTCTCCTTAATATCCTGCTTTTGTAAAATGATGGAAAGGATTTTGTTAAATAGGCTACTCTACCTTGTAGGTGATAACATGTCCAATAATCTCTTTGGTTTTATCAAAGGCAAAAGTACTGCGGATTGTCTCTTAAAGTGTTTGTCTAATGTGGATGACAATTGTAGAGTTTTTGTTGATCTACAAGGAGCGTTTGATAAAGCCAATGGGGAAGTAATCTTATACGAATTAGCCAATCTGGGAATAACAGGGAGATTGCTACACTGGATAAGGGATTACCTGCAAGGCAGAAAAGGTCAGGTGTATTACCAGGGATACATGTCTGAGGAACGGAGGTTTCAGTTAGGTACCCCACAAGGGGGAGTATTAAGTCCCACCTTATTCAATGTATTAATGAACAGATTAGCATCAGAGATGTATCCTCCAGGGGTCACGACGATCATATATGCTGATGACATTCTTATACAAGGCACTTCTGGGAACAAAATTCAAGATGCTCTTCACATACTTGGTACAACCTGTCACAAGTTAGGCTTAGTTATAAATGCAGATAAAACCAAATACGAGTATAGGAAACGAAGAAATATAACACTTACTCTAAATGGTGTGGAACTGAGCCGTGTACAGAAGTACAAGTATCTGGGCATGTATGTTGGATACACATGTGAGAGTAAAAATGCTGAAATAAATCATATCAGCACCTTATGTAAAGCCCGTCTGCATCCTCTAAAAGCACTGGCTTTTTCTGGTAAAGGTGTTGGTGTACCTATCTTGCGGATGTTATACATAAGCACTGTTCGATCCCTGATAGACTACGCAGCACCCGTATTGTCTTACACAGGCCAAGGCAGAATTCAAAAAATAGAGCTGATACAGAACGAGGCTATGAGGATTATTCTTGGATGTCAAAGAAATGCAATGATTGAAATAATGAGAATGGAATTAAATTTACAGAGTGTGTGTGATAGAGTCCGTGACATTAACACTAGAGTATCTATTCGTTTCATGCGGAGAAAAGGAGGGGATAAGCTGTTTGAGAGCGTCCAGACCTGCTTGAGTGACGTACACACTTCCAGGAAACTGAGGGAGACTCGCTATACGAGAGGATTAGCTCATGACCTCAGGGAATACGACGTACTTGACTGCTGTAAACCCTCTCGAAAGTGTAATATGTCTGCTCCCTGGAAAGTACAGAAAATAGACGTCGAAATTGTACCCCTCAAGGTGAAAAAGATTCATCATGAACCGGGACAATTACGGTGTTTGTATGGAAGCATGATATCTCGGTTACCAAGAGGCAACAGTTTACATGTATATTGCGACGGGTCGGTGGCGGAGGATGGCAGGGCAGGGTGTGGTGTCCTAATAAGGGATTATACGGAGTTTGGGACTGTGGACAGGATAATTGAACTCCGGCTTAGTAATTATATATCATCCACACAAGCTGAACTGCAGGCCATTCTGGCGTGTTTGGAGGAAGTACGTCATGACGACAAAAATGTTTTTGTATTTGTCGATAGCCGAGGAGCACTGGAGTCCTTAAACAGTAGAAACCCAGTCTTCATGTCTATAGTGGAGGACTGTAAGAGAAGAATAACTGAGATACAGCTGAAAGGTTATAGTGTGAAATTCATGTGGATTCCATCTCATGTTGGAATAGTGCTCAACGAGGTGGCGGATGACTTGGCCAAACGTGCCACATCAAAACCACAAGTTGACATCGAATGTGAATTCACAATGAGACAAATAAGAAGCAAAATCAGAAATATTCAGGCACAGGCGGGAGTGGAGAGGAGAGAGATAATGTATGAGAGTAGTCAAACCATGCAACACTACATGTATGTGAGTCAAAACACCCATTTCACTTATGGTAAAAGGAGAAATGCTTGGAGTGACTCTGTGTACATGCGGCTCAGGCTTGGGTACAAATATTACTGGGAATATGGGATAGATGTTCATGGTAATGACACGAAGTGTAAACTATGTGGTATGTTAAGGTCTCACACCCTTGCCCATTATATTCTTGATTGTCCGTTGATTAGTGTATATAGAAACACTGAGATAAGGACTGTTCCTGAACAAATAGCCTGGATGTGTCACAACGGAAAGGTTGATGATATTCTTGAGAGATATAAGAATTTTGCACCAAGATTGTAATATTTTTTTGAATTATCTGCAGGTGTCTTGCAAATTGTCTATACAGTATACCTAGGTCATAAAAGTATTTGTGTGTACGTCTGATACCATACTCTTTGTGAGGGAGGAAATGTATATTTTTACCTCTCAGAATGTTTGGTAATATGTTTATTTGTGATGTGTGTCTATGTATATATTAACACGTTGTACTGAACGGGGTGAGAATAGCTTGAGCTACCTCATCCCTTTGTGTGTATTTTACCTCAATAAACTTATTTCAATTTCAATTTCAATTTCAATTTCTCTTCATAGCAGGTCGCATTTTGACGTATTCTTTACCCAAGGCCAAAAAATGATTTTCAAGAAAATTGTAGCGATGTGGAATATCACATAATGTCCCGTTTTCTGTTGGTGGGTCCTCTGGTTGGTCAGAAACAACCTGTGCTCTTAAAAATTACGTCGCTTTTGGCCGGTTGTCCGTATAGCCGATAATGGACATAATTTAAAAATGTAAAAAAAAATTGAAAATAAATTTTGGATTTTTTTTTTCCAAAAACGGTAAGATAAGGGTCCTCTGATAGGTTAGGTGGGCAGGAAATTCTCCTTAAGTTTCAAAACGTCTTAAAAATTTTATTTGAAAGTTTCCTCTCCTAACCTTTCCGAGTAAGTCAGAGGACTCAAACAGAAAACGGGAAAGTACATCACTTTTGTGAGCCGATTTCATTTAAAATTACGTCCATTTTTGGCCACAGCGCGCATACCAGCGAAAAGCGACGTTATTTTTAAGAGGACGGGTTGCATTGAAGGCACTTTAGAACGACACATTCTTGCCCTTGAGACGCTCTGAGGAACGGGCTGAATAATCGTAAACCAATCCCATGAAAAGGTTAAGATGGCGCTGCGCCAGCACCCATGACCCTGCCCACGGTGACACCCATGACCGTCACCACGGGGACACCCATGGGTGGGTACCACTGGGGTATCAACAAAGGTGTGTTGACCAATATAACGTAATATAATACAGCACAATTTTGTACATAGGTCAGATATTTGGATTCTATTGGTAGTTATTTTTATTTAAGTACTTGGGTGAATGTGTTTCCAACATGGGGAATAGGCCTAAGCCCATTAACAGGCCTGGGCCAATTAGCAGGTAATCACTTGTAAACCATTGTAGGGAGTTCATGGCCAATGTTTTGAGGACAGACAATTTAGGAACACGTTTCATTTTGTCATCACACACACACACACACACACACACACACACACACACACACACACACACACACACACACACACACACACACACACACACACACACAAGGATCAATAGAGCAGCCACACCAGAGAGAGGAGCAGCGCAGACAGTGCAGGACACAGACACACGCCCCGGGAGCACATTCACCCCGCCCTCATCTAGGTCGGGTCATAAACCACACTCAACATACCAAACTATCATGCACAAAAATTTTAGTATGTAATAAACAAATGCAAATAGCTTGTGTTTAAAGAGTGATTCATGGAGGAAGCATGAAGTGGAAAACAGAACTATGCCAAAATATTCCTCTGATACCTTTATGCGGTTAGATAAAAACATAACATTAAAGTATGTGATCTGTGCATTAAGAATAGAACAACCCGTTCTCGCACTTTCTTACAGTCAATATTGACTTATTAAATACGTGCATATGTGACATACTAAACATACTAGTTTACCTTGAAAAGCTTCATAGAAAACACCGACTTTCCTAACCTTCTTAGTATGTTGGATAAGCATCTTATTGCTTCGTAATTACAATTACTTAACCTATTATAGGTATAGGTTAGTAATAATTGAATAGAAATACATTTTTAGGCTGCCTTCAAAACATTCTTATAACTTGAAATAGTTTGGTGTGTTAAGGCCATAGGGAGGGAGTCATTACAAGCAGTGATTGTTATGGACTAACAGCACTCACCATCTTGCCAATTATTAGTGTTAGTATTGACACCACTTTATATAGTGTTAGTCTCAGGCTTGGTTAGGCTGGGCTAGCATCGGTTGGCTTGGGTTTGATAAGTTTCAAAATCTGATGTTGAACGGAATTTGTATAAAATGAACTGTGTTCAGCAATAAAATAATTTCGTGAGGCACTAGAATAAGTAGAACAAATGTTTATGATAAAACATAAACAAGGCCGCTATACTAATAACCCGTTGTTAACAAAGGCCAAATGCGCGTTAATCCAGCCACCAAACTCTGTATACAACCCGTCCTCAGACCAAGTCCATTCCATCCAGCGGTCGACCTCAAAGATGCATTCGTCAATTTTAACATGCTGTTCATTCAAAACAGGAATTTTCTTATATATAAATATTATATATATAGCTTATTGTGCCTATTTAGGCATTAGATAGGTTAGGTGTTTAGGTTCTGTTGGCGATTATTTGTATTTGTGGTACGTGGGTGAAGCATTTACAGCGTTGTGGGTCGAACAAAAGTCGTCAGTGAAGCACTTGTTCCGGAAGTGTTCGGACGTCATCAGTTGAGTCGTGTGTAAACAGTTTTTCATTCATAAACAGCGGGTTTGGCGGGTGGATGGAATGGACTGTGGCCTTTGTTTATAAGGACAGGTTGGCTGAGCATAACAGATGTCATAGGTACTTTTCTATGTACCTATGTACATACGTACTTATTTACAAGCTTTTACGCATTATATATATATATGTAAAAGACACATCGAACACTTCATGTAGAGCATACGCAAATCTGTGTATCCATGTATTTATGTATGTAGCTTAGCCTAGCATTTTAAAAGCACTACAATCACCTTCTGTGGTTGATTGTTCAATAAATCCTTGAACTGTATGTTTAACAGATCTCTCACCCTGGCCAAGGAGGACAGAAGAAAATGTATATATGCTGGTTAGCATTGTAAATGTCTGGCCACGTCTGTGGTAGAAAATAATAATAAAGCAAGTGGTTGGCCAACCAGCTGCCAACCGGTGCATACAGCCCCCATCATGATGTAACAGATACAGTGATATGCAGTACTCAGCCCCAACGCGACGGCTGCCTGTGAGAGCAACTCGGTCTCCTCTATAGCACATACATTTTCATGTATAATTTCCCTATTGCCAAAAACTGAAGTACTGAAATCGGTTGCGGCTCGCGAAATTGACACGCTGTCCCCGAACAGAAAATGTCCCGTTTTCTGTTGGTGGGTCCTCGGGTAGGTTAGGTTCGGGCACTATAGTACAACAGTTTACAGAGGTTGTGGAGGCTGGGGAGGTGTGTGGCCGTCCTCCCACACCTGGCACATATGCTCATTATCACCAGGTTATAATATAACCATCCTCCACCTCAGGTGACGTGTGCAGACGTGGTAGGTGAACACGTCCACACGGGCCGTGTAATGATGTGAGGGCGACGAGGGAGAACGGCCTATTGACATAGCTCGAGTGCAGGGGGGAGTTGTGTAAAACCCTGGTTTGTGCCTCGGAGAGGCTGCAGGATCCAGTAAGTTCAGTAGAACTTTGGTTTCAACTCTTTTACCATGTCGTAGCTCAGTCGATTAGAGCAGCGTCTGGGATGCTCCCGGACGTAGGTTCGAATCCTCGTCACCGCCCTTGTGGATTTGTTCATTTGATGCATCACGCTATTGTGATTTTTGTGTGTTGGTAGGTGTCCACCCCCCGGGGAGGTGTGAACCCCCCGGGGAGGTGTCCACCACCCGGGGAGGTGTCCACCACCCGGGGAGGTGTCCACCACCCGGGGAGGTGTCCACCACCCGGGGAGGTGTCCACCACCCGGGGAGGTGTCCACCACCCGGGGAGGTGTCCACCACCCGGGGAGGTGTCCACCACCCGGGGAGGTGTCCACCACCCGGGGAGGTGTCCACCACCCGGGGAGGTGTCCAGCCGCCACCGTCACGGGCGCCAGCTGGGGGGGGGGGACCACACCCACATACACAGTCTTCATAAAAGTTCAAATAATTAAGGGCAATTAAGGGCTGGTGACGGGTGAGAGTCACGCCAGGGTGGTGGACCACTGGTCCATGTCCCGGGTGTGTTTCCTCAGGGTGGTGGACCACTGGTCCATGTCACCTCTATACAATTTACTATAGAGAAACTGAAAAATGTGTGCCATTTTTAGATATCCTAATTCATATGGAAAATTTTTACTACTTACTAACCTACTAGCAATTTGTCATGTATTATTTTCTTACTTCTTGTTTTTGTAATATATATATATATATATATATATATATATATATATATATATATATATATATATATATATTACAACATAACAAGGAGTCCGCCAACCTACTCACGAAGAACTCTCCAGACACCAAACAGAACGCCTTAAAAGTGACCAACGTCGTCTATGCCTTCACATGCCCACTTGGGGACTGTCAGCCCCAAAGATCTCAGTATATAGGCAAGACAACAACGTCTCTCTAGGGGATTAACAATGCACAAACAACAGGGCTCCATCAAGGAGTATATAATCTCCTCACACAACCAGACCATCACCAGAGACATATTAACAAGCAACACTGAAATAATCGACAGATATAACGGCAATAGAAGACTTAACATCAGCGAGGCCCTACACATCAAAAAGTTGAGACCAGTGATTAACAACCAGTTAACACATAATTACATCCTACCCACTTCAAGACCCCTGAGCCAACGCTGAGACAGGATCTAATGGCTCTGCCTTAGAAACACGAGAAACACGTAAACATATGCTGCTTATGTTTCCCTATCCTCTTAAAAAGAACGTCGCTTTTGGCCGTTTGCCCGTATGGCCGAATATGGACCTAATTTGAAAACGAAAAAAAAAAATTAATATAAATTTGGGAATTTTTTTTTCAACACTGTAAGTTAAGGGTCCTCTGATAGGTTAGGTGGGCAGGAAATTCTCAAAGTTTCAAAACGGTATGAAAAACGTTAATGGAAAGAATCCTCTTCTGAGCTGTCCGAGGAGGGCCGGACGACTCAAACAGAAAACGGAACAGGACGTCAATTTTGTGAGTCGATTTCATTTCAAATTACGTCCAAATTTGGCCATAGTGCGCATACGGGCCAAAAGTGACGTTATTTTTAAGAGGACGGGTTGCAACGATGCATGGTATCAGCCCTATCGATATCTCCCAATGTTATGCCATTCACCCACGTGTTCTGTACCACCTCACCCAAAGAGAATATAATCTTATGCAAAAGCATGGTAGATTAGTCTTTGAGAATGTAAGGAATGACCTAACACAACGCATCCCTAGGCGGCAGACCAAAAATAAACGTGTGAAAATGAACTTTGGAGAGTTCATTTTTCAACTTTCCCCGACAGTGAAGAAATATTGAAAAGTATTATATTCTTTTATAATATAAATATAATATAAATATAAATATTATAATATAATATAAATATAATATAATATAAGAATATTATATTTCCCGACATAAGAGATATTAAAAAGATTGGTGTATGAATCATTAATCTTACTCTTTTCTTCAAGAATAATCCTCTTAACTTGATCTCTGAGAGGACCGCTGCTCATACGAAGATACCGGACTTTATTTTAGAACTCACTAGCGCTTCTATATCACAAACTCCGATCAACTTCTCACTGATAACGATCAACTTCTCACTGATAACGATCAACTTCTCACTGATAACGATCAACTTCTCACTGATAACGATCAACTTCTCACTGATAACGATCAACTTCTCACTGATAACGATCAACTTCTCACTGATAACGATCAACTTCTCACTGATAACGATCAACTTCTCACTGATAACGATCAACTTCTCACTGATAACGATCAACTTCTCACTGATAACCAAGCTCTTGACAAAAATAAATAAATAAATATACATTAATATTCCCCGGTGTGGAGGTCACAGAGCCCAGGTAAGGAGTCGTTAATATCACCCACTTGCAGTACACAATAATGCCAAACTGTTCAGTAATCCACATATCAGTTAATTAATAAAGGTGCGTACTTATCAGCGATGGAGCTCATCATATCAATCTTCCTTGACATTTATACACAAAATTAGTCGAGTATAAATATGGTGTCGTTTGATTACCAACAGATCCATCTCAAGGTCGCGGACCTGGCAGCCACAAATGTATGAGTTTTTATGTCATTTTGACACAAGTTCATCCATTGAAATTATGCTGTATATCGAAACACGTTTATCTGGTCAGCTGGGGGTAGTACCCCAGGGTGACTGTGGAGCTAGGGTACCAGTACCCCTGGCCAGCTGTGAGTAGTACCCCAGGGTGACTGTGGAGCTAGGGTACCAGTACCCCTGGCCAGCTGGGGGTAGTACCCCAGGGTGACTGTGGAGCTAGGCTACCAGTACCCCTGGCCAGCTGTGGTAGTACCCCAGGGTGACTGTGGAGCTAGGCTACCAGTACCCCTGGCCAGCTGTGGTAGTACCCCAGGGTGACTGTGGAGCCAGAGGGCAGCACATGTGACTACAGAGGCCGGTGGTAGGTTAGTGTGGGGTTTCGGGTCGATGGTGAGTTAGGGGTAACTATGACTCCTGGGAGGCAGCGGTCTAGGATTGATTGCAATACTTAGGGGGGAAGGGTTGGGGTGATGGAGGGGGGGGGGGGACGGTCGATGGTTCGTGAGTCCCCTCGTGCCTCTTCGTCCTCCCCTCTATCACCACCTCCACCATCATCCCCCTACATTCACCCCTCTCCTCTTCCTTCACTCCCACCATTACCTGTTCTTCTCTACTACAACCCTCGTATTGTTACCCGCGACCTTCCTCTTCACTCCTGCCCCTCGTGTCCTGCCCCTTCACCCCAACTTCGCCCCGCATGTGTACACCTCGTAGGCATATTGTGTAGCTCCAGGCACCTCAGTTTGGTAGCGGACTTGCGCACGATAGAACATTCGTGTGCGAACACACACATGGGTACCATAGAGCAGAGGGTCTTAGTTGACATGGTCCTGAAACCCGCCATATACTACAGGTATGTTGACGGCATTTTTATGCAGTTATCTGATGTCAGACGTCTGCAGCAGTGGAAGGAGGTACTCGAGCAGAATTCGGTGTTAAGTTTCACTTACAAGATGGCGAGTGATCTGCCCTTTCTAGATGTAACAGTCACGGAAAGGAATGGAGGCTTCCACACTGCGGTCTACACTAAGGAAACGAACATAGGAATGTGCCTCAATGCCAACAGTGACTGCCCAGACAGGTACAAGAGGAGTGTTGTCAACGCTTACGTCCACCGGGCTTTCACTCACAGCTCTGGTTGGAAGCAGGTCGACGAAGAACTCTGTAGAGTAAGGCAGGTCCTAGTCAACAATGGCTTCTCTAATAGTTATGTTGAAGACGTCATTATAAAAGAAAGGTGAAACGCCATGCATCCTCTGAAGAATCAATTAACACAACACTTGAACCTCCCATTAGACTGTTTTACAGGAACTTCTTTTTGACGGCTCATAAAACGGAGAAAAGTGTCTTGAAAGACATTATTAATAGGAACGTTATCCCCACAGATACAAATCAGAAGATACAATTAACAATTTACTACAAAAACAAGAAGATGGGCCAACCTACTCATGAAGAACTCTCCAGACACCAAACAGAACGTCTTGAAAGAAACCAACGTTCGTCTATGCCTTCACATGCCCACTTGGGGACTGTCAGCCCCAAAGATCTCAGTATATAGGCAAGACAACAACGTCTCTCTAGGGGATTAACAGTGCACAAACAACAGGGCTCCATCATGGAGTATATAATCTCCTCACACAACCAGACCATCACCAGAGACATCTTAACAAGCAACACAGATATTATCGACAAATACAACGACAACAGGAGACTCGACATCAGTCTTACAAATTAAAAAGTCAAAACCAACAATCAACAGCCAATTAACACATAATTACAGTCTACCCACTTCAAGACCACGAACCAACACAGAAACAGGAAGATAAAACACGCAATGGTGTACCCATGATTCACTTGTTCTTCTCAATCATGTCTTGTATCACCTCATCTTAATCATGTCCTGTATCACCTCACCCCCAAGCGAATATAAGCATTAGCAGAGTATGTATAATTAACTATTGGGTTTATTACCTCCCAGCAGCACTTGTAGCCAAGTCTGAGTCTGTGTATGGCAACTGCAATGTCTCGGAATATTTTTTTGTCAGGCTTGAAAGAGTAGTACCCAGTGGCTTGTTCGTACCATATCACAGTGGTTCTTCCTTCCGCTACTTTGACTGTGGCGACTTTTGATAGTTGGGAGTATTTTCTTCTTGATTTGCTCCTTAATCTGTGAAAAACTTGGAGGTATTTGAACCTGTACAACAGGTAGAGCAGTGGCAATATGTCATATCTGTGGAACAGAAGCGCCACTATTGCACTACTTACTGGAATATGAAGCTACTGAAACCCTGCGCATCAAACTCAACATTAATCCAACGACAGCAGCTGCATTAGATGCACATTCCACAGCCACCACAATGATTAGAAAAGCCGTTAAAGAATGGGACTCACTAGTGAACATTCTGCACCTACATCCGCCACCAAGATAATGTTATTAAAATACGACTAAAACAGAAGCGAAAAAGAAACAGGGAAAAAGGAGGAAACCCCACCTCCACTTAAAACTTTGACTCAAATACCAGAGCAACAAGGTTATCACGAATAACCGAACTCAATTACGGGCTCACCATAGCCTGTGCTACATGAACATTTCGTTCTGAGTAGTTAAATCTAAAACAACAACATGTAAAATTGTCTTTGAAATTGTAAGAAGTGTCTTAAAAAACGCTTCTAGGTGTCAGACCATAAATAAAGTGGGGAAAATGAACTTTGGAGAGTTAATTTTTCAACTACCCTCGACAGTGAAGAAAAGCATAAGAAATATTGGGACGATTCGTGTTAGAATCGTTAATCTTTCCCTTTCGGTCATATTCAGCAACACATGTTTACAAGAAAGACTGCTATATATATATATATATATATATATATATATATATATATATATATATATATATATATATATATATATATATATATGCGAACAAGCCTGAATGGTCCCCAGGACATATGCAACTGAAAACTCACACCCCAGAAGTGACTCGAACCCATACTCCCAGAAGCAACGCATCTGGTATGTACAAGACGCCTTAATCCACTTGACCATCACGACCGGACAAAATGAGGTGATAGCCGAGGCTATATGAACCACCCCACCGCCGGCACTCGGATAGTTATCTTGGGCATAGCATTTTACCAAATCACCTCATTCTTTGGGGCACACGTGAGGAACAC
Source organism: Procambarus clarkii (assembly GCF_040958095.1). Classification (NCBI taxonomy): domain Eukaryota; kingdom Metazoa; phylum Arthropoda; class Malacostraca; order Decapoda; family Cambaridae; genus Procambarus; species Procambarus clarkii. The sequence continues at coordinate 16,811,878 of NC_091219.1, forward strand.
AAATGCGAACAAGCCTGAATGGTCCCCAGGACATATGCAACTGAAAACTCACACCCCAGAAGTGACTCGAACCCATACTCCCAGAAGCAACGCATCTGGTATGTACAAGACGCCTTAATCCACTTGACCATCACGACCGGACAAAATGAGGTGATAGCCGAGGCTATATGAACCACCCCACCGCCGGCACTCGGATAGTTATCTTGGGCATAGCATTTTACCAAATCACCTCATTCTTTGGGGCACACGTGAGGAACACAAATGCGAACAAGCCTGAATGGTCCCCAGGACATATGCAACTGAAAACTCACACCCCAGAAGTGACTCGAACCCATACTCCCAGAAGCAACGCATCTGGTATGTACAAGACGCCTTAATCCACTTGACCATCACGACCGGACAAAATGAGGTGATAGCCGAGGCTATATGAACCACCCCACCGCCGGCACTCGGATAGTTATCTTGGGCATAGCATTTTACCAAATCACCTCATTCTTTGGGGCACACGTGAGGAACACAAATGCGAACAAGCCTGAATGGTCCCCAGGACATATGCAACTGAAAACTCACACCCCAGAAGTGACTCGAACCCATACTCCCAGAAGCAACGCATCTGGTATGTACAAGACGCCTTAATCCACTTGACCATCACGACCGGACAAAATGAGGTGATAGCCGAGGCTATATGAACCACCCCACCGCCGGCACTCGGATAGTTATCTTGGGCATAGCATTTTACCAAATCACCTCATTCTTTGGGGCACACGTGAGGAACACAAATGCGAACAAGCCTGAATGGTCCCCAGGACATATGCAACTGAAAACTCACACCCCAGAAGTGACTCGAACCCATACTCCCAGAAGCAACGCATCTGGTATGTACAAGACGCCTTAATCCACTTGACCATCACGACCGGACAAAATGAGGTGATAGCCGAGGCTATATGAACCACCCCACCGCCGGCACTCGGATAGTTATCTTGGGCATAGCATTTTACCAAATCACCTCATTCTTTGGGGCACACGTGAGGAACACAAATGCGAACAAGCCTGAATGGTCCCCAGGACATATGCAACTGAAAACTCACACCCCAGAAGTGACTCGAACCCATACTCCCAGAAGCAACGCATCTGGTATGTACAAGACGCCTTAATCCACTTGACCATCACGACCGGACAAAATGAGGTGATAGCCGAGGCTATATGAACCACCCCACCGCCGGCACTCGGATAGTTATCTTGGGCATAGCATTTTACCAAATCACCTCATTCTTTGGGGCACACGTGAGGAACACAAATGCGAACAAGCCTGAATGGTCCCCAGGACATATGCAACTGAAAACTCACACCCCAGAAGTGACTCGAACCCATACTCCCAGAAGCAACGCATCTGGTATGTACAAGACGCCTTAATCCACTTGACCATCACGACCGGACAAAATGAGGTGATAGCCGAGGCTATATGAACCACCCCACCGCCGGCACTCGGATAGTTATCTTGGGCATAGCATTTTACCAAATCACCTCATTCTTTGGGGCACACGTGAGGAACACAAATGCGAACAAGCCTGAATGGTCCCCAGGACATATGCAACTGAAAACTCACACCCCAGAAGTGACTCGAACCCATACTCCCAGAAGCAACGCATCTGGTATGTACAAGACGCCTTAATCCACTTGACCATCACGACCGGACAAAATGAGGTGATAGCCGAGGCTATATGAACCACCCCACCGCCGGCACTCGGATAGTTATCTTGGGCATAGCATTTTACCAAATCACCTCATTCTTTGGGGCACACGTGAGGAACACAAATGCGAACAAGCCTGAATGGTCCCCAGGACATATGCAACTGAAAACTCACACCCCAGAAGTGACTCGAACCCATACTCCCAGAAGCAACGCATCTGGTATGTACAAGACGCCTTAATCCACTTGACCATCACGACCGGACAAAATGAGGTGATAGCCGAGGCTATATGAACCACCCCACCGCCGGCACTCGGATAGTTATCTTGGGCATAGCATTTTACCAAATCACCTCATTCTTTGGGGCACACGTGAGGAACACAAATGCGAACAAGCCTGAATGGTCCCCAGGACATATGCAACTGAAAACTCACACCCCAGAAGTGACTCGAACCCATACTCCCAGAAGCAACGCATCTGGTATGTACAAGACGCCTTAATCCACTTGACCATCACGACCGGACAAAATGAGGTGATAGCCGAGGCTATATGAACCACCCCACCGCCGGCACTCGGATAGTTATCTTGGGCATAGCATTTTACCAAATCACCTCATTCTTTGGGGCACACGTGAGGAACACAAATGCGAACAAGCCTGAATGGTCCCCAGGACATATGCAACTGAAAACTCACACCCCAGAAGTGACTCGAACCCATACTCCCAGAAGCAACGCATCTGGTATGTACAAGACGCCTTAATCCACTTGACCATCACGACCGGACAAAATGAGGTGATAGCCGAGGCTATATGAACCACCCCACCGCCGGCACTCGGATAGTTATCTTGGGCATAGCATTTTACCAAATCACCTCATTCTTTGGGGCACACGTGAGGAACACAAATGCGAACAAGCCTGAATGGTCATGGTCTGAATGGTCCAAATCACCTCAAAGAATGAGGTGATTTGGTAAAATGCTATGCCCAAGATAACTATCCGAGTGCCGGCGGTGGGGTGGTTCATATAGCCTCGGCTATCACCTCATTTTGTCCGGTCGTGATGGTCAAGTGGATTAAGGCGTCTTGTACATACCAGATGCGTTGCTTCTGGGAGTATGGGTTCGAGTCACTTCTGGGGTGTGAGTTTTCAGTTGCATATGTCCTGGGGACCATTCAGGCTTGTTCGCATTTGTGTTCCTCACGTGTGCCCCAAAGAATGAGGTGATTTGGTAAAATGCTATGCCCAAGATAACTATCCGAGTGCCGGCGGTGGGGTGGTTCATATAGCCTCGGCTATCAC
>NC_091219.1:16819865-16864865 GCF_040958095.1 Procambarus clarkii
CCTCAGCGGGCCTCAGTGGCTTGCGCCTTGCAGTATGGCATGCCGCGACGACTGGGATAATTATTAACCCGGTCTACTGCAGCGCTCCCGCATGGTCCCGCATGGTCCCGCATGGTCCCCCATGGTCCCGCATGGTCCCACATGGTCCCGCATGGTCCCGCATGGTCCCGCATGGTCCCCCATGGTCCCCCATGGTCCCGCATGGTCCCCCCATGGTCCCGCATGGTCCCACATGGTCCCCCATGGTCCCGCATGGTCCCGCATGGTCCCCCATGGTCCCGCATGGTCCCCCATGGTCCCGCATGGTCCCACTCTGTCTCTTTATAGTCGTATTATCTAAATTCTAAACGAAATCATCTTATCTCATTATCATTTTTGAGTCTCTCTCTCTCCCTGTCAAGTGGTTGGGCACCATTCCTTTTCCCCGTCCCATCCCAAATCCTTGTGCTGATCCCTTCCCAGTGTTATATAGTCGTCATGGCTTGGCGCTTTCCCTGATAATTCCTCATTCTCTCTCTCTCTCTCTCTCTCTCTCTCTGATGAATTCACCTAAACTTTCATTTTTCTTTACCCCATTTTTCCAACTTTCAACTTTCACATTCTAGCCCAAGCGTCCTCCATCCTTAACTTACTAACTTTCTTTTCATCTTTACCTTTCAAGAGATATGCTTTAATTCTCAGTTCATATACAATGCATCTTAACTTTAATCTGAAAAGTTGTTCAAGGCTGCAGGATACTTTCAGAGTCTTCAGTAAGCGGGTGACGTCTTCAAGAGCCCTGGCGGGTGACGTCCTCAAGAGCCCTGGCGGGTGACGTCCTCAAGAGCCCTGGCGGGTGACATCTTCAAGAGCCCTGGCGGGTGACGTCCTCAAGAGCCCTGGCGGGTGACGTCCTCAAGAGCCCTGGCGGGTGACGTCTTCAAGAGCCCTGGCGGGTGACGTCCTCAAGAGCCCTGGCGGGTGACGTCCTCAAGAGCCCTGGCGGGTGACGTCCTCAAGAGAGCCCTGGCGGGTGACGTCCTCAAGAGAGCCCTGGCGGGTGACGTCCTCAAGAGCCCTGGCGGGTGACGTCCTCAAGAGCCCTGGCGGGTGACGTCCTCAAGAGCCCTGGCGGGTGACGTCCTCAAGAGCCCTGGCGGGTGACGTCCTCAAGAGCCCTGGCAGATGACGTCCTCAAGAGCCCTGGTGGGTGACGTCCTCAAGAGCCCTGGCGGGTGACGTCCTCAAGAGCCCTGGCGGGTGACGTCCTCAAGAGCCCTGGCTGGTGACGTCCTCAAGAGCCCTGGTGGGTGACGTCCTCAAGAGCCCTGGTGGGTGACGTCCTCAAGAGCCCTGGTGGGTGACGTCCTCAAGAGCCCTGGCGGATGACGTCCTCAAGAGCCCTGGCGGATGACGTCCTCAAGAGCCCTGGTGGGTGACGTCCTCAAGAGCCCTGGTGGGTGACGTCCTCAAGAGCCCTGGCGGGTGACGTCCTCAAGAGCCCTGGCGGGTGACGTCCTCAAGAGCCCTGGCGGGTGACGTCCTCAAGAGCCCTGGTGGGTGACGTCCTCAAGAGCCCTGGTGGGTGACGTCCTCAAGAGCCCTGGTGGGTGACGTCCTCAAGAGCCCTGGCGGATGACGTCCTCAAGAGCCCTGGTGGGTGACGTCCTCAAGAGCCCTGGTGGGTGACGTCCTCAAGAGCCCTGGCGGGTGACGTCCTCAAGAGCCCTGGTGGGTGACGTCCTCAAGAGCCCTGGCGGGTGACGTCCTCAAGAGCCCTGGCGGGTGACGTCCTCAAGAGCCCTGGCGGGTGACGTCCTCAAGAGCCCTGGCGGGTGACGTCCTCAAGAGCCCTGGCGGGTGAGAGGACCTCCAGCCCAGCCCTTAGCCTGTGTTTACTTTCCCACTCTTTCAATGTGATAGTTTAATAATTCAGCGAGTATTGAACTGTGTGTGTGTGTGTGTGTGTGTGTGTGTGTGTGTGTGTGTGTGTGTGTGTGTGCATACTTGCAATTCCATAAGCCCACCTATCCCCCTCCCAATCATCCTACTCCTATTCCCCCCCATACCTTCCCCTCCTCACTCCCATGTCACCCCAACTCCCCAGAGCCTCCTCCGCTGCCAGTCGTATACAGTCCCCACCCTCCCCCACCACCAACATTGTGCTTCTACCACCCACTCTCCCCCACCCTAGTGGCCATCGCCGCCCACTCGCAGAGGAAGGCGCCTGGCAACACACCGCGGGCATACCTGTGTCCTACCTGCGACCCCGCTCCCAGTTAGCTTGTGTCCAGTCTGCTTCCCCCCCCCTCTCTCTCTCTCTCTCTCTCTCCATGTATCTCTCTCTCTCTCTCTCTCTCTCTCTCCTCTCTCCATGTATCTCTCATCTTCCTTCTCTCTCTCTCTCTCTCTCTCCTCTCTCCATGTATCTCTCATCTTCCTTCTCTCTCTCTCTCTGTCTTTTGTCTATATTCCCCTTTAGCTGTAACTTTTTTCTTCTGTATTTCAGGCTGTCTCTTTTAGTGCCTCTGCATGTGAGTGCATGCGTGCCTGCCTCTCTCTATCCCCTTCCTTCTCCCAGACATCCTCCCCCACGCCTCTCCTCATCCAATATCTCCTATTCTCCTCCCACCACTCATCCCATCTTCCCTCTCTCAGAGCCACTCATTGACTCCACCACAAGACAACTCTCACAAAACATATACACAGAACACTCACAGAAAAGAATTAAAATAAAACACTCACAGAAGCGCACGAAAAACTTAACAATAACAACAGTGCACGTACAAAAACATGACCATTTTCACACAACGCAAAAAGAGCACTTACACAAGAGAGCATAACGCTCACTCAAGCTGACCACACACACGCACACACACACACACACACATATCCTTATGTGTATCCTTATCCTAGGCCACACACAGGATACAGAATAGGAAATGAAGTACTTAATGAAACGGACAGAGAGAAAGATCAAGGAGTTGATATCACACAAAACCTGTCTCCTAAAGCCCACATAAAAAGAATTACGTCTGCGGCATATGCGAGGCTGGTTAACATCAGAACAGCGTTCAGGAACCTGTGTAAGGAATCGTTCAGATCCTTGTATACCACATATGTAAGACCAATCCTGGAGTATGCGGCCCCAGCATGGAGCCCGTACCTTGTCAAGCACAAGACGAAGCTGGAAAAAGTTCAAAGATATGCCACTAGACTAGTCCCAGAACTATGAGGGATGAGTTACGAGGAAAGGCTGCGGGAAATACACCTTACGACACTGGAAGACAGAAGAATAAGGGGAGACATGCTCACTACCTACAAAATCCTCAGGGGAATCGACCGGGTAGACAATGATAAACTATTCAACACTGGTGGGACGCGAACAAATGGACACATGTGGAAACTGAGTACCCACATGAGCCACAGGGACGTTAGAAAGAACTTTTTCAGTGTCACAGTAGTTAACAGGTGGAATGCATTAGGCAGTGATGTGGTGGAGGCTGACTCCATACACAGTTTCAAGTGTAGATATGATAGAGCCCAGTAGGCTGAGGAATCTGTACACCAGTTGATTGACAGTTGAGAGGCGGGACCAAAGAGCCAAAACTCAACCACCGCAAGCACAAATAGGCGAGTACAAATAGATGAGTACACACACACACACACATATACACAGCCGCACACACACACACACAACAAAGAGAACACATGACTAGAGAACATAACACCAAAATAATGGCGCCATTAGAGTGAGTTACCCGCCCGCCCGCCTGGCGTTAAGTCTTCTCTTTGAACTCCCGTAATCCCCTCCTCCCCCCCCCCCCTCTACAATTATTTTACTTTCTGATCTACTATCATTTTTTGGGGTTGAGTTTAACTACTGCCTCGCACACCCGCTAATGTCAGGCTCCGCAATGACCGACATATATAGTTGGAAGATACTTGTATAGTGTATAACTTGACATTTATATATATATATATAAATTTCAGAAAACGGAAAACACAGGTAAGACAGAGGTCACAGGGTACAAAGGTAACAGAAGAGTTCACAGGGTACAAAGGTAACGGATAACGGTATACGCAGATAACACAAGAGGTCACAGGGTTAACAGAGCATCTCTTGGCCCATAACAGTTAAACGACCTTGACCGCCAGTGCAGGAAAGTGTCGAGCAGCTGTGACAGGTGCGTGGACTTTCATTCAAGAAAATGCGCGTCATTGTCTTGCAATCTACTGTCACGCATTTGGCCCAGGGAAGCCTCATTAAAACAATCCTCCATCATTTGCTGCAGATGACAGGTTCAGGGTCCGGCCGGGTAAGAGAGCAGGCGCTGGAGTTACAGGGTGGCTGGCCTCACATTATCAAACACTGTAGATGACTTTAATTACCAAAACAATCCTCATTCATTATTGCGGGAGCGGGAGGTTATTAGGGCAAGAGGCAACAATTCTTTTGGTGTGAATGGAGGCGTTTGAGGCAATAGTTTGAAGATAAAAAATATAATTTTTAGTTTTAATATAAAATTTAATATTTTATTTTATTTTTATATATAATTTTTTTTTTACTTAAATTTGTTTATTTGTATTTTTAAGCAGTTTTAATATAAAAGCTAGGGATCTTAATATAAAACTTTGGTTTTAAGGTAAAGATATAGCCGTTAGGTCAAACACGTCTTTGGAAATACAGTAATTGAACTGGATTGGTTTACAAAATAAGAAAAATGAAGTTAAGGAAAGTAATACATTATGTTCTTCGCCGCACCTCGGCGTCCACTGCTGGTAGTGGACGGGTAGTGTCCACTGCTGGTAGTGGACGGGTAGTGTCCACTGCTGGTAGTGGACGGGTAGTGTCCACTGCTGGTAGTGGACGGGTAGTGTCCACTGCTGGTAGTGGACGGGTAGTGTCCACTGCTGGTAGTGGACGGGTAGTGTCCACTGCTGGTAGTGGACGGGTAGTGTCCACTGCTGGTAGTGGACGGGTAGTGTCCGGTGCCAGTCTTAGTGCTTATAACCCCCCCCCCCCTTCCCCAATGATAACCATAAACGTGATGTGCTGACCTTTCAGGGTAGAGATGTGCTCCTGGTATTGGTGAGAACGCAAGCGGAAGACGCTGGGGGTGTTGTCTTCCTCGTCCTCGTCCTGATGTCCGGTGCGCGAGGCCCAAGCTGGGGCGCTGCCGTCCCAGCTGGGGGCGTCCTCGCTGCTAGGGCTGGAGAAGAGGGAGTCGCGGGAGGTGGTACGCGAGGTGAGGACGTACTTGGTATATGCGGGATCCCTGTCGCGGATCTTTACCTTACTGCTGTACCGTCGCACCTCGTTCTTAGTACCGCCACCCTCCCATTGTACCGTGCTCACAGCCTCCATAGTAAGACCACCTTCAGGACTCCTCGACTCCCTGCCAGACTCAGTCGGACTCTCGTCTGAGCCCTGGACTTTGCCTGGGGAGTGTTCGAGGGTTACACTGCTGTCGTAAGTATCTCGTCGCTGGCCCTCGACTCTAGGATCAGTGGAGGAACCAAAGGACACAGTCGTTGTGTCTTCTTCCTCTACCTCCAGGATACGTTCAACTGAGGGCGTTCGTGAGCGTAAACGTGACTTGGGTTCCGAGGGAGTCCTGCTGCGGGTGTCGCGGGACTGTGTCGTGGTGTCTGGTGGGGGACTTGTCAGTCGTGGCGAGACCAGCTCCTGCTCCATAGGTTCCGGCGAGGTAGTGACAGCTCTGTCAAGACTGCGGCGAACTACCACGCGGTTGTACCTCTTCCGCTCGCCACGTTCACGGCTCTCGTATTGCTCTTCCTCCACACGTGTGTATCCGTCACGCCCAACGCTGCTGGGATCTTCCTCCTGAAGATCGTCAGTGGTGGTGCGTGTTTCTACGTGTGGCTTGCCAGCCCCGGTGTCCCAGAGAGTGGTGGTGTGTGTGGTGACGCCGTCTCCACGCTCAGCGCTGGTCACCACCTCTCGCACCACAGTGTGTCGACCAGGGGAAGCACTTCTCTCGCGGCGGCTGGTGTTGTCGCCGCTAGTGGTGCGTCTCCTGCTGGTGGATGTGGCGCCGAGGTCGGGCGTCTGTCTCTCTGGTGTTGTGCCGCGGCTGGACCTCGTGGCGGGGGAGCGACGGAGCTGAGGCCACTCCTTCACCGGCGACGACAGTTTCTGCAGCACCTCCTGACGATGGTGCTCCAGTCGACGCTCGATCTCTTCAGCCAAGGAACTTTCCTTAGCAGAGAAGGTAGACTCCCAGGGCTCAGGGGTTGATCCTCTTCGCTCGCCACAAGTCTTGTCATCATCGGTGCTCCGGCGGAGCTGAGCCCACTCTCGGGTCGGGGTCATGCTTCCCGACCTCATACGTCGTCTTTCCTCGAGGCGACGCTCGATGTCTTCTGCCAAGGTGGAGGTCGTCTCGTCCTCCACCCACTCCCACTCCTCGTCACTCTTGGCGGAGGCGCCGCGGTGTCCCTGGGGCGTATCCCTACCCGGGCTGGCGCTCTCCCGCCGGGGGCGCTTCTCCTTCTTGGGGCCGGCATCAGCCTCGTCAGGTAAGGCTTCTTCTCCACGCTCTACTGAAGGGGATCTCCTGCGTTCAGCTGATGGTGGCGCCTTCCTCTCTAACGAAGGCGACCTGTTTCGCCCCCACCAGACCTGCTCGAAGAAGGACACCTTGTTAAGGAGCGACCGCTTGTGCTTCTCAGGGCGACTGCGGTCGTCGTCGTTCCCGGAGGAAGGAGGCTTTCCTGGACTTTTATCAGCCATCATTGACCGGTGGATGTTTTCATGCGTGTGCGGAGGGTGCGTGTGGCGGGTGGTAGGGCACAGTGGCGTGCTCTCGTCAACACTGACGGGGTCACACTGTGCCTGCCGTAGGCCCGCCTTCCTCATCCTGCCACCACCCGCTGCTCCGGGGGGAGGCCACACCCACCCTCGCTCCTTCCTCACACACTTCAACAATTACCTGCTGACCTCACTCTCGCACCACACTCCAACACCTGCCCTTATGCCATAAACATCCCACACCTGACACACACGTCCATATATACTGATGACACTAGTCAATAAGAGCAATATTCGATTCGTGTTTGTTGCCGTATCCCGCCGTCACGAACATGGCGGTAAACGGCCTGCCCTGCTGCCAGCCGCACAAGCAGCCTCAACACACCGTCAAGCACTGACTGTCACCACACGCCCCGGTCCCCACCTTACTCTACCGTGCCTCACTACCAATTGTAACACTAAAACTTGCCGTCAAATCCCTTTCAACAAGTGTAAAAGCAGAGTGAAGGAGGAGTGAAAGACCGGCGACGCTAGACCTTGGGAGTGCAGGGTGCCGCCGACCCCGTTAGTGTGGCCACAAGACGGTGCTCGGCTCCTGCTGGGCACCTCAGCCAATACCTTAGTTTTCAATAATGATGCAACAGCAACACTGCAAGTCCGCTACTATAATATGCATGCTATAGTCGTATCGTGTAAGACACCGTGTAACCTATGCCAAAAAAATGATTTTTTTTTCTGATTATTGAAGTTTGGCCATCAGGTGACCAGGCTATAGATCATAATGCAGTATTACGAACAATAAAAAATAAAATATTAATAAACGCACATATTTGCTTCATTTAATTGTTTTATAGCTACAGAAATTTGTCAAGTATATCTTAAATTGGGAATTGTTAAGACAACCCAAATGTCAATTCCTGGAGTTGTTTCCCCACGTGTTAACTTGAGTAAATATGAAAACTTGTTGAGAGTGATTTCAACAGCTGAGTGAGTCGTGATCAGCTGTGGCGGAGATGGCGGGAGGGAGGCTGGCTCTCCGCCCTCCTCTCCTTCCTCCTCCTGGCCAATTAAATAACAATAGCAAATCTTCCTACTTATCCCCCCCCCCCCACCTTCTTCCTCCCATTTTCTCGTCTCTCTCCGTCTCGCCCTTTCCCTTCAACACACTAACACACTTTTAACAAGAACATTACTAATTATGGTCTTTCCCCTGGAAACACAAACCGAAACTGTCTCTATTTTCCGCTTGTTACAACTTGTAATAAAGTTGTTACATCTTGGCTTAACGTGTTTATGACGTATTAGAACGTTGTTACAACTTGCTATATTGGTTGTTATAACTGGTTATAGGTGGTGTTAAAACTTGTTCGAACGTTGTACCAACGTCGTAATTTCGGTGCGTGTTTGGCTGGTTCTCATATGGCATTCATCTCGTGTTGGCCTCCATGCTTCAACCCAGCGTTTACCAACCTGTCTGGCGCGAGGGGTAGACAGGTGTGGCGCGAGGGGTAGACAGGTGTGGCGCCCACCTTTCCCTCCCCGCATCAGCGACCATCTCTCACCTTGTGGCACTGATCTCTACCCCCCCCCCTGCTCCCCACACTGTGGGGGGGTGACTGTATATTGTTTTTAAGACTGATAAGGAAGGGATAACTAGGTTCCCTGGGAGGCAACACACCGCTATACCACACTGTTCAACTCCCCAACTGGAAGAAACTCCAGAACTATTACGTTCATCGATATAGTAATACCAATAGTTTTTCCACATTAAAAATAGTAGTGTGGTGTTACAGTTGCACGTTGCTCCTGCCTGCCCTCTATAGTCAACACAGCTGCAGCATGTAGTGGAGACTATACGAGGCGTGGCTACAAGGGTGAGCCACACCACCACAGCTCATACTCTCAATTTACAGTTTTCCACCGACAAAAATTATAATGACTAAATCGCGGCAGTATTAACACATGAGCCTGTTACTGTTATATTCCCTTCTCCTGTTCAGTATTACCAGCACATGCTGGCCTAATATGTGTATGCATGAGATGGTGGCACGCCAGCCCTCTCCTGGGTGTCCCCATGTCATGCCAGCCCTCCCCCGGGTGTCCCCATGTCATGACAGCCCTCCCCCGGGTGTCCCCATGTCATGACAGCCCTCCCCCGGGTGTCCCCATGTCATGACAGCCCTCACCCGGGTGTCCCCATGTCATGACAGCACTCACCCGGGTGTCCCCATGTCATGCCAGCACTCCACCGGGTGTCCCCATGTCACGCCAGCCCTCCCCGGGTGTCCCCACAACTTGTTATTATGGTGTATGCCTTGATCAATGTAGCCGTACTCGGGTTTCTGCCTCTCACGTGTGTACAACAGCATTGTTTACACTCCCCACACCCGCACGTGTGCTGTGGCAGGTGTGTACTAGGGGCTCACCATAGCCCGGCCTGCTTCCCAGCAGCTGAACCTCAGGCAACAACCCCACACACTCATCACTGTACCTGTATAACTGTTTATACCACACTTGTACCGAATTGTGCCGCACGCTAGCTTAGTGTCAGCCATGCCGGACACCCTCACGACACCCTCACACTGCATGACACCCAATATTGCATGACACAACACAGCACATGACGCAGACACTGGCGCTGCAAGCAGTGCACATAACGCCAGAAGCAACATAAGACACACACCAATATAACAACATAAGCACCATACGTAAGCTTATATCAAAAGGTCGGGAAGTATAACAGCGCCAGGGTATAGTACAAGGGTGGCGGGGCCCTAGAGCTAGAGCTCGTTCAGCGCAGATACAGTTACGTAAGCACCAAATTATAATTTGAAAACTTAAAATGAAAATAACATTTTCCAATTTAAGAAGATATGGAAGCGAAAACTAGAAATGATAAGAAACAAAATGTAGAAGAATGTCGCAATTTACTCATAAACGTAATGAGGACAGAGGGCGGGAGGCTAGGTGACGGGAAGTATGTGGAGTTACAGGGAACATTAGTCTCTACCTCCGCCCCTGAGGCGAGGAGGGCTCTCTACCTCCGCCCCTGAGGCGAGGAGGGCTCTCTACCTCCGCCCCTGAGGCGAGGAGGGCTCTCTACCTCCGCCCCTGAGGCGAGGAGGGCTCTCTACCTCCGCCCCTGCGGCGAGGAGGGCTCTCTACCTCCGCCCCTGAGGCGAGGAGGGCTCTCTACCTCCGCCCCTGAGGCGAGGAGGGCTCTCTACCTCCGCCCCTGAGGCGAGGAGGGTGGAGGCGTGGGAATGGTGAGCCCTCAGCCCTGGTGGATGTCTGTAAGATCAGGCCACCAGACCAGCACGGCCGCCTCGCCCGTACTCATCACCATCTTCACAACAGTATAGCCCACAAATACATTCATCCCACAGACATAAACTACCCCGCACCACTGTAACTGGGTTACAACCCTGTAGTGAAATATCATCAAAAGAATATAACAGTACGTTCTTAACATGATATCTAAATTAATATTTAACATGGCTTTAATTTTGATATGTTATATTACTCTGCAACCCCTAGCTTATTTATTTTTAGTAATTACTCAGTATATATTTATAAATTTAAATAAAACATGACAATTGCTAAACCAAAGCTAACAAAATAAGCCAGCAGCCTGGCCCAGAGCCTGCTTAATATTGGTGAGGGAGCAGTAGTGAGGAGCGAGAGCCTTTCACTGGCTGGTTGGTGTGTGGCAAGCGCCGCCCTGACCTCCCTCACCACATTATGTAACACGTCAACATCGCCTGCCGCCTGGTACCCAACACCGGAAGGATGCTTGTGCGAAATTAAAAAGGGTCAAATTGGGAAGCAAGTTGGCTGGAATATTGTGAAACTAATTAATTGTCTTTAGCAAGCTATTAAGGTAGTTACACAGCTAATGCCAGAAAAGAAATTGATGGGAGTGTAACGAACACAAATTCACCACTAAAGATGGTCTTTACTACAGTGAAAGAGAGGTGAGGTACATATGTGGTGGAGTACTGCCACTGAGCATGAGGCTTCACACTGCATGAGGCTTCACACTGCACGAGGCTTCACACTGCACGAGGCTTCACACTGCACGAGGCTTCACACTGCACGAGGCTTCACACTCCACGAGGCTTCACACTGCATGTTGCCAAGTTGCATCACCACTTGTCGGGTTCACCACGAATAGAACTAAATACTGACAAATTAAGGGAGAGAAAATCATATGTTGTTGGTGCTACTTTTCTCAACCTTTTTTATGCATATATTCCAAACTATATAACTAATCCGAGTATAACTGGGATTAGCGCCTCAAGTACCAAGCTGACTTTAATAGCCCGCCCTCATCAGCGACGGCCAAAAGTGATATCATGCACCCGTCAACCACCTTGTTTATGAATGGACAGGCTTTACTCACGACTCAAAACTGATGACGTTCGAACTGTGCTTCGCTGACGATATATTAGTACTTTGTCTATAGTTAGACGAAAGGTAAGTTTATGTAGGCGTTTAAGTTCTGTTTCCGATTATTTGTATTTGTAGTACGTTGGCGAAGCATTTAGTCAGTTGTGATATTAGAACACATGTCGTCAGCGAAACACTGTTCGAGAAATATTCGAACGTCATCAGTTGTGAGTCGTATATAAACAGTTTTCATTTCTAAACGGGGTGTTTGGCGGCTGGATTAACGAGCATTTGGTGAGAATGACAACGTTAGTGAGAACGGGACGTCATATACCAGGTCGTCCTCATAAACAACGGTCCAGTGCATGTTAAGCCTACCAAACCCCTGGCCGGTTATTTAATATATATATATATATATATATATATATATATATATATATATAATACACAACCCGTGTATTATATTATATTATATTATATTATATATATATATATATATATATATATATATATATATATATATATATATATATATATATATATATATGCAACAATGATCACAAAAACACTGATCCAAGTATGCAGAATAACCACATATGAAAAATAGAAAATGCTTAACGCGTTTTCGGCTAATTCGCCTTCATCAGAGCAAAGTAGAAACTCTACTCTACTCTACTTGATTCTACTTTGCTCTGATGAAGGCGAATTAGCCGAAAACGCGTTAAGCATTTTCTATTTTTCATATGTGGTTATTCTGCATATATATATATATATATATATATATATATATATATATATATGTCGTACCTAGTAGCCAGAACTCACTTTTTGGCCTACTATGCAAGGCCCGATTTGCCTAATAACCCAAGTTTTTCTGAATTAATATATTTTTTCAAATTTTTTTCTTATGAAATGATAAAGCTACCCATTTCATTATGTATGAGGTCAATTTTTTTTATTGGAGTTAAAATTAACGTAGATATATGACCGAACCTAACCAACCCTACCTAACCTAACCTAACCTATCTTTATAGGTTAGGTTTGGTTAGGTAGCCGAAAAAGTTAGGTTAGGTTAGGTTAGGTAGGTTAGGTAGTCGAAAAACAATTAATTCATGAAAACTTGGCTTATTAGGCAAATCGGGCCTTGCATAGTAAGCCAAAAAGTGAGTTCTGGCTACTAGGTACGACATATATATATATATATATATATATATATATATATATATGCAGAATAACCACATATGAAAAATAGAAAATGCTTAACGCGTTTTCGGCTAATTCGCCTTCATCAGAGCAAAGTAGAATCAAGTAGAGTAGAGTAGAGTTTCTACTTTGCTCTGATGAAGGCGAATTAGCCGAAAACGCGTTAAGCATTTTCTATTTTTCATATGTGGTTATTCTGCATACTTGGATCAGTGTTTTTGTGATCATTGTTGCATATATATATATATATATATATATATATATATATATATATATATATATATATATATATATATATATATATATATAAGCTTTGTGTTATTAGTAGGAAAATCAAGAGAGAGAGAGGAGAGGAAGGAGAGAGAGGAGAGGAAGGAGAGATAGGAGAGGAAGGAGAGAGAGGAGAGGAAGGAGAGAGAGAGAGAGAGAGAGAGAGAGAGAGAGAGAGAGAGAGAGAGAGAGACAGACAGACAGACAGACAGACAGACAGACAGACAGACAGACAGACAGACAGACAGACAGAGAGAGAGAGAGAGAGAGAGAGAGAGAGGGGAGACTGACTGCACTCCGTGTTCTGAAGAATAACAAAAACGCGGCCATGAGGCCTCGACGTTAACTGGTCGGGAAGTCGTAAACATCGCGATGTCTGACTTCCACTCTCTTCTGCTGACTTCACTCACCTTCACTATTCCCTTAATTCTCATCTCTTATGTTTAACTCCCAGTTATTTCTCACACCCGAAGGATAACTGACAGTCTAAAATATAAGGAGTGAAGGTGCCTGGGAATGGAGTGAAGGTGCCTGGGAATGGACTGAAGGTGCCTGGGAATGGACTGAAGGTGCCTGGGACTGGAGTAACATATACAGGACAAACAACATAAGGACCAGCCATCTATACCAACTGGAACACATGCATTCACCTGCAACTCAGACAAAAGCAGCTATGTATACTCGCAAGTGCACAAATATGTAGGCACACATTTCCCCGCCCATTATGCGCACTCTGCATATTAAGGAGGTATTGTAACACTGGAGCCAGTTCACCATTGTCGTCCGCTGGGAAATCACATTTCTGTATGTCAGTCTATATTTCAGATGAATATTTCTTGTTAATATACAAGTTTTGTGTTCAGTACACACGTACTCCCAGCAGCCCTCGGTCACCCTTTTGTCATATTGTGATGATGAAAGCAACAGATATTAGGAGGACAAATTGTCAACAGCATTCCACGGCGCGAGGCTTCAGAATATGTTGCATCCCGCTCACCACAACTTTGGTGACTACACACATTTTCAGCCTAATCATTGAGGCTGCAAGTGCTTCAAACTTAGTAGTCTCGATTTGTTTACACATATTCACTCTCTCTTTTTTAATATGACGGTTAGCCACGGCATATTCACAGGGGATTGTGAATCCCTAGTGACGGTTGGGCACGTTTTCTTACACCTGATGCTTCCTGCTGTACTTTCGAAGTACAGAATAATAATACAAATAACATGATGCCTCTGTTGTACTAGCAGGTGATAGGTAGCTGGGAGTTAGTCTACTGTTGTGGGTCACATCCTGGTAAGTGTCAGTCATTCGCCTAGATGCAACTTGGTAAGTCTACCAGGGTTCGTGTCCCTGACAATGAGAGTGATAGAGGCAGTGGGGGCCGCCAGCCCCGTGGCGCCCCGCACCTGTCCGCCCCCCCCCCCCAAGCTAAATTACCCCGAGTCAGGTGAGCAGAAGACACCGAGCACCACTACCCCGTGCACCACTACACCGTGCACCACTACACCGTGCACCACCTACCCCGTGCACCACCTACCCCGTGCACCACCTACCCCGTGCACCACCTACCCCGTGCACCACCTACCCCGTGCACCACCTACCCCGTGCACCACCTACCCCGTGCACCACTCACCCTGCCAAACAGGCTCCGACACATAACCGATCAATTAAGTTGGTAAATTAGGTAAAGTCTGGATATATTAGGATTGGTAAAGGTGGAGTTTGTATTTACACAGTGTGATTAGGTCTGGCACAGTTACGCTTGGTGACGATAGGTCAAGCTTGTTACGCTTAAATTGGTCAGCGTTTTGCAATGTTATGTTGGTCAGTGTGTTCACTCTCGCAGACTCTCTCTCTCTGATGTTTGTAATGGTGCTTACGTTTAAGACGTAAGTGATATATAATCACACTGGCTTGGTGCTCTCTCGGCGTCATTTATTGTCCCTTCCTTACGTGTACAGGTGTGTACAGGTGTGTACTGACCTACTGGGACCATCAGCCACCTCTTGTTCCGGACCACCTCTATACCGCTCTCCTCTAGTGTTCCCTGGGTTCTCTCTCCCTCTAGTGTTCCCTGGGTTCTCTCCCCCTCTAGTGTTCCCTGGGTTCTCTCTCCCTCTAGTGTTCCCTGGGTTCTCTCTCCCTCTAGTGTTCCCTGGGTTCTCTCTCCCTCTAGTGTTCCCTGGGTTCTCTCCCCCTCTAGTGTTCCCTGGGTTCTCTCTCCCTCTAGTGTTCCCTGGGTTCTCTCTCCCTCTAGTGTTCCCTGGGTTCTCTCTCCCTCTAGTGTTCCCTGGGTTCTCTCTCCCTCTAGTGTTCCCTGGGTTCTCTCTCCCTCTAGTGTTCCCTGGGTTCTCTCTCCCTCTAGTGTTCCCTGGGTTCTCTCCCCCTCTAGTGTTCCCTGGGTTCTCTCTCCCTCTAGTGTTCCCTGGGTTCTCTCTCCCTCTAGTGTTCCCTGGGTTCTCTCTCCCTCTAGTGTTCCCTGGGTTCTCTCTCCCTCTAGTGTTCCCTGGGTTCTCTCCCCCTCTAGTGTTCACTGGGTTCTCTCCCAGGTCCTGAACGATTCCTTGCACAAGTTTCTAAAGGCAGTTCTTATGTTGGCCAACCTAGCATATGCCCCTGATGATATCCTTTTAATGTGGGCCTCTGGGGACAGGTTCGGTGTGATATCAACCCGCAGATCTGTCTCTCTATTTGACTTTTGCAGGATATCACCTCCCAGATGGTACCTTGTGTTCAGCCTTCTGCTCTCTTTGCCTAATTTCATTACTTTACACTTTCCTGAGTTGAACTTTAGTAGCTATTTTCTAGACCATTCCTGCTGTTTGTCCAGGTCGTCCTGTAGTCTGTCTATCTTCTACAAAATATTCTATCTGTTTGTGTGTGTGTGTGTGTGTGTGTGTGTGTGTGTGTGTGTGTGTGTGTGTGTGTGTGTGTGTGTGTGTGTGTGTGTGTGTACTCACCTAGTTGTACTCACCTAGTTGTGTTTGCGGGGGTTGAGCTCTGGCTCTTTGGTCCCGCCTCTCAACCGTCAATCAACAGGTGTACAGATTCCTGAGCCTATCGGGCTCTATCATATCTACACTTGAAACTGTGTATGGAGTCAGCCTCCACCACATCACCCCTAATGCATTCCATTTGTCAACCACTCTGACACTAAAAAAGTTCTTTCTAATATCTCTGTGGCTCATTTGGGCACTCAGTTTCCACCTGTGTCCCCTTGTGCGTGTTCCCCTTGTGTTAAATAGACTGTCTTTATCTACCCTATCAATTCCCTTCAGAATCTTGAATGTGGTGATCATGTCCCCCCTAACTCTTCTGTCTTCCAGCGTAGTGAGGTTTAATTCCCGTAGTCTCTCCTCGTAGCTCATACCTCTCAGCTCGGGTACTAGTCTGGTGGCAAACCTTTGAACCTTTTCCAGTTTAGTCTTATCCTTGACTAGATATGGACTCCATGCTTGGGCTGCATACTCCAGTGTGTGTGTGTGTGTGTGTGTGTGTGTGTGTGTGTGTGTGTGTGTGTGTGTGTGTGTGTGTGTGTGTGTGTGTGTGTGTGCGCGCGCGCGTGCGCGTGAGAGAGGGAGGTGATGGCAATCATATACGTATGCGGTGAGTGTGTCTAGCAGGAGATGGTAGTGTAGGGTGTGTGGAAGCAGGTTACAGAATGAAGCAAGGCAGGTCCAGCAGGTCCAGCAGGTCTAGCAGGTCCAGCAGGTCCAGCAGGTCCAGCAGGCCAGGGTTGCCGCGGACAGGTCGTACGCCGTTGTGTGTAAATACCATCACGCTGCTTCACTTCCTCAACGTTACCAAGGCAGCCAGCCAGCCAGCCAGCCAGCCAGCCAGCCAGCCAGCCAGCCAGCCAGCCAGCCAGCCAGCCATCCTGCCTGCCTGCCTGCCTGCCTGCCTGCCTGCCTGCCAGCCAGCCAGCCAGCCAGCCAGCCAGCCAGCCAGCCAGCCAGCCAACTACCACACCAGGATATATAGTTTAGTACAGGTTATAACAGGACACACGAGGAACTTTACACTCAGTGAACTGTTAGCATCTTTCTCGGGTCATCTACATACACTTAATAGTAAACTTGGTCTGCGTGCAACAGTCCATATTTTGTACGTTCCAACCACAGTCATTAGAGGCACTTTCATTATAAGAACAATCAACAGGTGTACAGATTCCTGAGCCTACTGGGCTGTCATATCTACATTAAAACTGTGTATGGAGTCAGCCTCCATCATATCACTGCCTAATGGATTGATTGAATTCTATGATCAGGCAACAAAAATCAGGCAAGAGAGGGCTGGGCAGACTGCATATTTTTGGATTGCCAGAAAGCCTTTGACACAGTACCACATATGAGACTAGTGCACAAATTGGTGTTGCAGGCTGGAGTGAAAGGGAAGGTACTCCATTGGATTAGGAGTACCTAAGCAACAGAAGACAGCGAGTCACTGTGAGGGGCGAGGTCTCGGAGTGGCGAGGCGTCACCAGTGGAGTCCCGCAGGGATCCAACCATTCTGGGGTTGGGGGGGCACCATTCTGGGGTTGGGGGTGGGGGGCACCATCCTGGGGTTGGGGGCACCATCCTGGGGTTGGGGGCACCATTCTGGGGTTGGGGGGGCACCATCCTGGGGTTGGGGGGCACCATCCTGGGGTTGGGGGGGGCACCATCCTGGGATTGGGGGGGCACCATCCTGGGGTTGGGGGGGCACCATCCTGGGGTTGGGGGGGCACCATCCTGGGGTTGGGGAGCACCATCCTGGGGTTGGGGGGGCACCATCCTGGGGTTGGGGAGCACCATCCTGGGGTTGGGGGCACCATTCTGGGGTTGGGGGGGGCACCATCCTGGGGTTGAGGGTGGGGGGGGGCACCATCCTGGGGTTGAGGGTGGGGGGGGGCACCATCCTGGGGTTGGGGTGGGGGGGGCACCATTCTGGGGTTGAGGGTGGGGGGGGCACCATTCTGGGGTTGGGGGTGGGGGGCACCATTCTGGGGTTGGGGGTGGGGGGCACCATCCTGGGGTTGGGGGGGCACCATCCTGGGGTTGGGGGTGGGGGGTACGATCCTGGGGTGGGGGGCACCATCCTGGGGTTGGGGAGCACCATCCTGGGGTTGGGGAGCACCATCCTGGGGTTGGGGGCACCATTCTGGGGTTGGGGGGCACCATCCTGGGGTTGAGGGTGGGGGGGGGCACCATCCTGGGGTTGAGGGTGGGGGGCACCATCCTGGGGTTGGGGGTGGGGGGCACCATCCTGGGGGTGGGGGGCACCATCCTGGGGTTGGGGGGCACCATCCTGGGGTTGGGGGCCACCATCCTGGGGTTGGGGGGGCACCATCCTGGGGTTGGGGGCACCATCCTGGGGTTGGGGGTGGCGGGCACCGTTCAGCACCTGCTGGGACACCACCTCACCGACCAACAGCTCGGCACACTGCTCACGCTTCCCCGTTACGTTAATGCCTCCAACTAATTGCTGCATTTCCTTTGTCCTTCATGCATGTTCTGCCACCCTCATATTTTATGTTTTCCTGCAAACACATCTTCTTTACTATTTTCTACTACTGTTATTTACATTAACTCCTACCTCGTATATATATTTTATCGTTTTCGTATCCGTTTAGGCTTCTCTTATATTTTTTATTTACTGTACCTAGTTTCCTGACTTTGGTTATATTTCCAGCTTTTTCAAATACTATCCAGGCGTTCACACTTTGTTGTTTACGCATACGTCTTGCACTAAGGCTCCCTCAGGTGCTGAGGCTTGACGGACGACGTCCCGAGTGTTGGGGTAACACTCTTGTCTTCCGGGGGCTCCAACCCTGACTTTCCCGCCAGGTGCTCTACCTCTGCCACACCAGCGTCTACCACAAACATTATTGCTGAACTCTCACGGGATCCACCCGTCTGACTTTCCCGCCACATGTTCGACTTCTGCCACACTGGTGTCTTCCTCGTATATCACTGCTGGTGTCTTCAGGGACCCTGAAGATAATTGCCGGGTCTATGGCTGTCCGCCCCCCTGACTTTCCCGCCACACCGGGGTTTTCTACCAGCGTTACTGTTGTGTTACCGGGACCCCGCCCTTGACTTTCCCGCCAGACGCCCGCCGTCTGTCATACCGGCGTCTTCCACGAACATATTACAGGAGGGAGGGAAGGCGCGCGGTCCTTCCCAGTCCACACACCACCTCCCAAACCCGCCTCGTCCCGTCACCAATGAAACAAACTTAACTTAACAAAACAGTAGGCCATTTTCTTATAATTTCAAAAATATTTATATATACTAATCCTACATGACTGTTATTTCACTTGAGAGGGTAATTATATATTTCCATCTCCTATATATATATATATATATATATATATATATATATATATATATATATATATATATATATATATATATATATATATATATATATATATATATATATCACCACCTCCCAAGAGCACTAGAGCAAGTGAGGGGTCATTTAGACGTTAATTTCATCAAGTCCCTGTTAATATGGGAAGACACAGTGTCTATGCTTAAGGCACAACTCTCCTAAACACGAGAGTGAAGTATACAACTTTACTTTACAAAATACTCCGAAATTACCATCTCTTTTAAGGGTCTGAGCAGGTGGTGGAGCGGGTTAAGGCGTACCTGTTATGCCAGTTGCTGGAAGGCTTCTGTGCTGGCTAGGGTTCGAGTCTCCTGGTGGGAAAGTGTTCTAAAGTTGTATACTTCACTCTCGTGTTTAGGAGAGTTGTGCCTTAAGCATAGACACTGTGTCTTCCCATATTAACAGGGACTTGATGAAATTAACGTCTAAATGACCCCTCACTTGCTCTAGTGCTCTTGGGAGGTGGTGATCTTTGGTGTATTTAAATACTCCGAAATTACCATATATATATATATATATATATATATATATATATATATATATATATATATATATATATATATATATATATATATATATATATATTTCGTATCTAATAGACCAAATTGCCTAACATGCGAAGTTTTCCTGAAATTATATATTGTTTCGAGTTTTTCATTTATAGCAGGATAAGGCTTTCCGTTATATCATATATGGTTTATTTTTTTCATTTTAGTTGAAACTAAAATGTTAATTTGCTCAAAGATAACCTAACCTAACATAAATATGTCAGTAATTATTGTTCTTAGTCAGTAAGGTAATGTCCAGCCGGAGCAGTCGACAAGTCCAGAGTCGATATAATTTACAGCAGGGACTGATAATTATGATAAGTATTACTTGGAAGAAGAGTGTCAGTTTAGTCATTACTGCTCAGGACTATGTAACACAACAAGAGTATTGCGCGCGGGTATAACATACAATATTAATGGTGTTTTTGCACCATCATTATTTGAAATGTGCAAGTTTCCAGAAAGTGGAGTCCATTGATGCTTGTGGCTGGGGGACAGACTCTGATACAACAGCTGGGTACTGAGGCACCATCACCGGTGTTAACAGCACTGATAAAGGTTATCATGGGCGCTGCACAGCCTCTGTCAACACTTAGAATACAACGCACTTACCTGCTTGACTACCGCCCACAACATCCAAAGTGTAAACAACGATCTTTGCTGGCACTTACCTGAAAGGAGAAAAATAAAATAATAAAGATAGCGCCAGGCACACAGACGGGGAGATACATAAATATATATATTACACATAAATATTTAATATTTGCTAAAGATACTAGTGGTACTATTACACCAGCAGCAGTAACAACCCCAGCCAAGAAGTAGCAGTAACCCAGGCAGGACCACAACCAGCCAGAGGACACGAGGACATGTTTCACAGCCAAGACATCACAGATATTATCTACCTCAACAACAACAACAACAGGAACACTCCAAACTCGGACGCTACAGGAAACAAAAACAATTGTCGATTTTGCTATATTTGCATATACTTGCAAGATGCTTGCAAGATATACTCAATATGGTAATTAGTTTGTGGTCGAAATACTTCTGAAGAACTATCACAACAGTACATAATAATAGATAAACTTTAGTCAAGGAGCCTTGTGCTGCTTTATGTTTTGCTCAAGCACAAGGACATGCTTTTAAATATACTAAGAATTGGATAGTGGTTAGATGCCTTGGAATCCTTCCTTGTTAGGACTAGCCCAGAAGCGCAGTTCATAGAGTGACTGTTTCCCGTGCTGGGGGTCGGGTGTTCGAGGATCCTAGTGCCCAGGTGAATGATATGATATATCCACGGTGATGCAGTAATCAATTTGTACGACCCGGGGGCCAAGGATCACCTAATTCTCCTGTGCTCGAGTTGCAGCCCAGGAAAGGCAAGTTCTATTGGGAGATTACAAGTTCATGAAGCAGTCCACATAAAAAATAGAACACGCCACCTTTCTATTTGCTTCGTCAATTTTTTTTGCCTTATACTTCATAATTTTACGCCTTACTAACGTTCACACTTGTTCGCCTCCCTTTCCACCTATTTGTATTTGTATGTACCTGCCCTCCTTATTGGTATAAATTTAGTATGCCCTGTATTGTCCCATCACTTGAGAATGAACCATGTAGGTTCGAAACGTTGTGTAAATTTATAATATATGTAATATAGTCTAGTTATTTATTTCTTTTTCTTCACCTCGAACGTTTGAAGAAATCCTCTTCTGATTTCTGAAATCCTCAGTGTAGGTGGGGTGAGGTGTGTCAGTGTAGGTGGGGTGGGGTGTGTCAGTGTAGGTGGGGTGGGGTGTGTCAGTGTAGGCGGGGTGGGGTGTGTCAGTGTAGGCGGGGTGGGGTGTGTCAGTGTAGGCGGGGTGGGGTGTTTCAGTGTAGGCGGGGTGGGGTGTGTCAGTGTAGGCGGGGTGGGGTGTGTCAGTGTAGGCGGGGTGGGGTGTGTCAGTGTAGGCGGGGTGGGGTGTGTCAGTGTAGGCGGGGTGGGGTGTGTCAGTGTAGGCGGGGTGGGGTGTTTCAGTGTAGGTGGGGTGGGGTGTGTCAGTGTAGGTGGGGTGAGGTGTGTCAGTGTAGGCGGGGTGGGGTGTTTCAGTGTAGGTGGGGTGGGGTGTGTCAGTGTAGGTGGGGTAAGGTGTGTCAGTGTAGGTGGGGTAAGGTGTGTCAGTGTAGGCGGGGTGGGGTGTTTCAGTGTAGGTGGGGTGTGTCAGTGTAGGTGGGGTGAGGTGTGTCAGTGTAGGCGGGGTGGGGTGTGTCAGTGTAGGTGGGGTGGGGTGTGTCAGTGTAGGTGGGGTGGGGTGTGTCAGTGTAGGTGGGGTGGGGTGTGTCAGTGTAGGTGGGGTGAGGTGTGTCAGTGTAGGCGGGGTGGGGTGTGTCAGTGTAGGTGGGGTGGGGTGTGTCAGTGTAGGCGGGGTGGGGTGTGTCAGTGTAGGTGGGGTGTGTCAGTGTAGGTGGGGTGGGGTGTGTCAGTGTAGGTGGGGTGGGGTGTGTCAGTGTAGGTGGGGTGAGGTGTGTCAGTGTAGGCGGGGTGGGGTGTGTTAGTGTAGGTGGGGTGAGGTGTGTCAGTGTAGGCGGGGTGGGGTGTGTCAGTGTAGGCGGGGTGGGGTGTGTCAGTGTGGGCGGGGTGGGGTGTGTCAGTGTGGCGGGTGGGGTGTGTCAGTGTGGGCGGGGTGGGGTGTGTCAGTGTAGGCGGGGTGGGGTGTGTCAGTGTAGGTGGGGTGGGGTGTGTCAGTGTAGGCGGGGTGGGGTGTGTCAGTGTAGGCGGGGTGAGGTGTGATGAAGGTATGGTGGTGGTGTAAGGTATGGGTGGGGGGGGGGGGTTAGCGTGGGCGGCGTGTGGGCGGCGGGCGAGGGCATGCTAGCGGTGAGGGGTGGGTGGGGGAGTGAGGGGAGGTGTAAGCAGCGGTGGGTGGTGGGGTGAGAGTGGGGGTGGGGGGGAGGGGGGGGGAGCAACACAGAGGAGACAGTGGGAGGAACCTTGAAAGGTCACGCTGGCAAGCCTGGAGGGGGGGGGGCTTGACTAGATGAATCTAGTATAGTGGAGCTGCCTGCACACTGTGGTGAGATGTGGGGAGGGAGGGGGCGGCAACCAGGTGGGGAGGACGCGGGGAGTGGGACAGGGACGTATGAAGTGATTTGCTTAGGGAAAGACTCACCTGCGACAGGCAGTAATGGGAGAAGGGCGGGGGAAGGAGAGATGGGGAGGAAGTAAAGATAAGATGAGATAAGATAAACCTAAAGAGTCTAAAGTCTAAAATAAGATATAATAAGATATAATAAGAGTCTGAAGCGAGGAAACAAGTGAGCCTCTGACAAGTTTCCGAGACAACTGAATTTAGGAAGTATTAAAAACATATTCAAAATAAACCCTGAGGAAAACATACAATTTTGTCCCAACACAGCAAGAGTTGTGACAGGTGAGGGTAAGACCAGATGTGCAACATGACTACTAACACAAACAATACATGTGAACAACATACACAATGAGCATCAAGTTATGAACCACACAACCACCGAAGAGCTTCACGCAACAATTACAGGACTAGAACACGGCAGCAGACATTACCAAAATGAACACGCTCGTACTCACAAACCTGCCATGAGAGCTTCCATCACTATACACGAATTGATGGAATTCTTGTATATTGAATCATCTCCGTCATCTAGACAGTTGCCCAGATACATCAATAACATCACGATCACATCAACACCTAAACCAGTGAACCATCCCAATTGAGACATTGACACTAACAAGCAAAAACTGCCGCCGTTGTGAAACATTCGCTACCTGGAACAAAAAGTTCCAAGTAGCACGGGCTATGGTGAGCCCGTAATACTGCAGCCAGTACAAAGCAACGCACTAAGAGCCGCAGCAAAACACCGTCCACCATATGACCAGGAGCGCCATGGACAGAACACACAGCCATCCAACATCAGACAAGCCAGCCTCCTCATATGATAGTACCTATCGTAACTATTCGGTGGACAGTACCAATGTGTGTTGGTGGACCTACAGTAAACCACTTTTTGTACTAGTAACTGTTTAGAGCCCAGGAACAATTAAAGCTAAAAACCAAGCTTAAATATTGCTAGGACTAGTATACAGCACATATATGTACTATGTGTCATAAGTCAGTGTGGCAGGTGTTGACAACATCACGGGGTAATGTTGGGTGTTGACAACATCACGGGGTAATGTTGGGTGTTGACAACATCACGGGGTAATGTTGGGTGTTGACAACATCACGGGGTAATGTTGGGTGTTGACAACATCACGGGGTAATGTTGGGTGTTGACAACATCACGGGGTAATGTTGGGTGTTGACAACATCACGGGGTAATGTTGGGTGTTGACAACATCAGGGGGTAATGTTGGGTGTTGACAACATCAAGGGGTAATGTTGGGTGTTGACAACATCACGGGGTAATGTTGGGTGTTGACAACATCACGGGGTAATGTTGGGTGTTGACAACATCACGGGGGTAATGTTGGGTGTTGACAAATGTGTCCCACACTACCCACACCTGCCATCAAACTGTGGCATGTGGGGCAGCCCTGACACATGTGTACCACACTACCCACACCTGCCAGCAGACTGTGGCATGTGTGGCAGCCCTGACACATGTGTACCACACTACCCACACCTGCCAGCAGACTGTGGCATGTGTGGCAGCCCTGACACATGTGTACCACACTACCCACACCTGCCAGCAGCTGTGGTATGTGGGGCAGCCCTGACATACGTGTACTACACTACACACACCTGCCAGCTAGCTGTGGCATGTAGGGCAGCCCTGACACACGTGTAGCACCTTACCTCACACAACACTACCAGACAACATATAACATTGTCTCATGTGTGTTCCTATATGCTGTACATGTTATTTGTGTCACAGGCGCTTCTGGGAGTCCTGGGCCGGGATTCAGCAAGCTTCTACGCAACGAGTTACGAAACCTGTGCATCTCTCAACAATTTTAGCCGATTTATGGCTAAGTTCACCAGGTTCGGAACTTCACAATCTAAGGTTAATGTTGTTATAAACAAGCTTGTAGGCCTTCGGAGGAGCTCGTAGACGTTTTAATAATTGTCAACAAATCTGCCATAACTGTTGAAAGATGTATACATTTCGAAAGTGGTTGCATAAATGCTTGATAAATTCTGGCACTGGTTCAGTACTCAGCTGGTCTGGTTAAACCCACTTGCCAACACCTTGTCTTTGTATCACACTATAATGTCTTGAGTGAGTTGTAAACGGAAACTTGGTGCTTATGTGTATTCACCTGACACTAAAGACACTAAATATTCACTTGACGCGGGGACACTAAAAGCCCCGAAATCATCTCAAGATAACCACCTAGTTGTGCTTGCGGGGGTTGAGCTGTGCTCTTTCGGCCCGCCTCTCAACTGTCAATCAGTCAACTGTTACTAACTACTAACAAATTCCCCCCCCCCCCCCCACACACACACATTGTGAGAAGATCGTGAGGAAAAGGCTCATAGATCATCTGGAGCATAAGGCCAATGTGTTTCCGTCACGAGACATCGTTGTACGTTGATGTCCTGCATTTCCGTGGCTCAGCTGCTGGTTCAGTCTCTTCTATCACGACTGTTTTGTGGGCTACAAGATGAGTAATGCGTCGCGTCCCTTTAGCGAGGTTCACCCGACCGGTGACAGCCAGTCACGGACTGTCACTGGTCACTCAACACTCAATTCTAGGACAGTCTGTTGTCCTTCAGCGGTAACTGGTATGGAGTACAAGAGGCCCAGGTCAGTCAGTCAGCAACTGATGGTCGTTGAAACTACAATCAACTAATCGTCGATCTTCGAACATCTATTTTTTTAGTGTTCATGAACAATTGTGGAACAGTAAACGTAATTGCCATCTTTGCAATATAATATTAACGTAATGCTTCTGAATACCTAGGAACATGAGTTGGAATAATAGTGTTTAAATGTTGAAACCAAGAAAATAAGTTACTAAAATTCCGGAGGAAGGAAATATGGGAATTTTTGTTAAATAACACTAATGAAAACCCAGTGCTTGGTGGCTA
The DNA here is from genome assembly GCF_040958095.1 of Procambarus clarkii. Taxonomy (NCBI): domain Eukaryota; kingdom Metazoa; phylum Arthropoda; class Malacostraca; order Decapoda; family Cambaridae; genus Procambarus; species Procambarus clarkii. The sequence goes on from NC_091219.1 coordinate 16,845,462, forward strand.
GAACACAAGGACAATTGTTGTCATGTCGTGTTCTGTGCTTTGAGAGCAAGAGGGGCGAACTAAATACACAGTTGACACTTAAGTGATAGTGTGAACATCCTTATAGTTGTAATTTCAGCTCGAACTGTGATATTAGAAGTAGTATTGATAAATAAATAAAATATTGTGTTTAATTGGTTAATCTCAGAGAATGTAACTGGTATGTAACCTTTTCCGATAACTGGGGATCCATTTGCGGGGAATTATACGTAATTGACGGTCTCCTGCTTGACCGTCAGTTGGAGGAATTACTCAGTGGATAGCAGGCGGTGGCGGCGTAATTCAGAGTTTGCAGTGTAGCATAGAAGGATACAGTATCCTCCAGCCGTGATATCTAAATGGTCAAACGTTTAGATCTTGAAGAGTTCAACTGAAGGTTACACAGTAGAACTCTGGTTTCTGTATATATTTACTTAATCACGGCCAGGATTAAACCCGTGAGGTTAAAGGCTGGTCCCCGTTACAATGGTAAAGGGGCCAATATCAATGTCCACAGATATCAATGTCCAATCCCACCGCTGCCACCATTGTAATGGGGGTGGCACTTCCTCCCTCATGTTGGCCACACTTCCTCCCTCCCGTGCTTCCATGTTAAGACACTCATCGTGATAATTGTATGTCCTTAAGTGCTTGCCCCCCCCCCCCCGCCCCCCCCCCTCTCTCTCTCTCTCTCTCTCTCTCTCTCTCTCTCTCTCTCTCTCTCTCTCTCTCTCTCTCTCTCTTCCTCTACTCCTCCTTCATCTCCCTCTCACCCACACCCGTTCCCCCAGCCTCCCTCTGTCGCTCCCACCTATCCTTCCTCTTGTGGCTCCTTCCCTCCATCACCTTGAGGTAGCTCCGTGGCGGCCTGGGCTGGTGCGAGCCTTTTATAGTGGTGCGGTAAACCTGTTCTTCAAGTGAGTGCTGCTGCTGCTGCTGCTGCTCCAGCTCTGAACACTGTCTTCAAGGTCTAACGTGTTCATGGCTCCGGGTATGAGGACACGCAAGCACGCGCCTGGCTGGCTCTCTCTCATGCTCTGTGTGTGTGTGCGTGTGTGTGTGTGTGTGTGTGTGTGTGTGTGTGTGTGTGTGTGTGTGTGTGTGTGTGTGTGTGTGTGTGTGTGTGTGATCATCAGGCTGTGCTTGAGGGCCACCTTGGGGACCACCTTGGAAGCCTACCTTGGGAGCCCATCATGGGGGCCACGTTGGGAGCCGCCTCTAGGGGCCACCTGGGGGCCACCTTTCAGTCGCAAGTGGCCAGGTGTCTGACAACACTGGTGTCCCAGGTGTGTGCCCCACTGGCGCCAGGTGTCTGACAACACTGGTGTCTCAGGTGTGTGACCCACTGGCGCCAGGTGTCTGACAACACTGGTGTCTCAGGTGTGTGACCCACTGGCACCAGGTGTGTGACCCATCACGTCGGTACACCTGACCTGGTCACCCGAGCCTGCCCCTCCAGTCCTAGATAACGAAGTGAAAATAATGTACTGTTCCTTGCCCTCTGTTCATGATATATACAAGAACACACTACTCGGTGTTCCTTGCCCTCTGTTCCTGTCCTGGAACAGGATACACTGTGCAGAGTTCATTACTCCCAGAAAATGAGATGCAGGTGAACAAATCTTCGCGGTGTTCAGCATTTCCGCTGCTCTTGACACTGCTGTGATGCGTGACACCTCTCAGTCACACCACCAGGTTCCCCAGACCACTGTGGCTCCTGCCCCGGGGGCGTGTTCCCTCACCAGCTGCACCAGGACGTGCACACACACACACACACACACACACACACACACACACACACACACACACACACACACACACACACACACACACACACACACACAGCCGGGGACGTGTGTGGTTCTCGCCTCACTTAACTGCACAATTAGTAACATTCCTACTCACAACAATATGTTGGTATTTCTTCATCTCTAAGACTACTACTGCGCACTATGTACACTTCATTGTATATAAATGCGATTGTGTGTACTTATCTAATTGTGCTTGCGGGGGTTGAGCTTTGGCTCTTTGGTCCCGCCTCTCAACTGTCAATCAACTGGTGTACAGGTTCCTGAGCCTATTGGGCTCTTATCATATCTACATTTGAAACTGTGTGTGTGTGTGTGTGTGTGTGTGTGTGTGTGTGTGTGTGTGTGTGTGTGTGTGTGTGTGTGTGTGTGTGTGTGTGTGTGTGTGTGCGTGCCTGTTCTTGATGCGCGCATGCGCAGTGGGATTTTTGTAAATAGTGGATGTGATGAAGGTAGACAGGAGCATAGAAGTGGGAGGGGAGGAGGAGGGAGGAGGAGGGGAGAGGTGGGGAAGAGAGAGGAGAGAGAGGAGAGACAGTGTGAGTGTGCAACACTTGAAGGTGTGTGGAAAGATGAGAGAATGCGGGTGAGAGGCGGAAGAGAAGAGAGGTGAGGAAGCCAGGACAAATGAAAATTGAAGATGACGAGATTGATTGATTGATGAAGAATAAGCCACCCAAGAGGTGGCCCTTTTGAGCCATTACCGGAATCAATAGATAATACTGGAGATCTGCACCCTGTGTGACTGGAGATGTCTCCCGTCAGATGACTAGAGGAAGGAAGGCGGGTACAGGTGGCAAAGGAGATGGAGAGAAGAAGTGGAGAACAGAGGAGGGAATAAGATAAAAAGTGAGAATGTAAAGAGAGGAATTTTTTTGTGTGGGGGGGGGAGGGTTGGAAGATCAGAAGAGGAGATAGGGAAAATACCTGAGAAGTGTGAGAGAAGAGAGAGAGGAGGGTAGGAGGAGAGGCGCGGGGGAGGTGAAAGTGAGGAGAAAAGAAGAGCAGTGTAGAAGAGAATATAAGCAGTAGGCAAGAGACAGGTGACGGAGAGACGGGTGACAATACCCGAACACCTGAGAGACAGCAAGGAGTAGTAGCGGGTGTGGGGGGGGAGGAGGGGGGGGAGGGTAGGGGGGCAGTAGGGGGACAGTAGGGAGGGCAAGAGGGCGGCGGGGGAGGAAGTGGGCAGTGATAGAGAGGAAGTACAAAATATATAGGGGTAGTGTCCGGGAAGTGATGAGTTATAGTGAGGGGGGGGGTGATGGTGGACACGGGGGGGAGGGGGGAGCTGAGACTATAAGACAGATGGGCTGGAAGGGTTGAGGCCCAGTTACAGCCCCGCTCCTGTGCCAGGTAAGTCCACTACGGGCTCACCATAGCCCGTGCTACTTGCAACTTTTTGTTCACATATGGGACTAATAGAACAAGAACCCGGACAATGTGATGTTAAAGTGGCCAGAATACGCCTGGGATATAGACGTATCTGGCAGCTTTCTCAAAACCCAAATGTCGAGTACACAATGTGTCAACTTTGTGAAAGAGAAAACATGTACTCCCTTGAACATTATATTGTAGAATGTCCCATACTGACTGACTTTCGCCCTCCTGGGCTAAGGTATGCTGAACTCTGTAGTTACTATATGAGTACTGGAACACTTGATGATATATTGGACTTGTTCCCAAGATTAACCATGTAATGTATCAATTATACAATGTATGTGATGTAACTATATAACCTGAGCTTGTGAAAGCATCTTAATCACCTTCAGTGGTTAATTGCTTAATAACACACTAGTTTCTCTATCTGCTATCTTACTCTCTTACAGTAGGAGAGCCATAAATGTATGTGTATGTATGTGTACATATGTATATGTGTGCGTATGTATATGTATGTATGTATATAAAGTATATGTGGAAGCTGATCAGAATTACATTTCACATTTGTAAATGCATATTAATGATACTATGTAAAGAACACATTGACCACTTTATGTAGGGCAGACATAACTCTGTGTATGTATTTATGTCTGTAGGTTAGATTAGCATTTTAAAAGCACTACAATCACCTTCTGTGGTTGATTGTTCAATAAATCCCTGAACTATATGTTCAACAGATCTCTCACCCTGTCCATGGAGGACAGAAGAAAATGTATATATGCTGATTAGCATTGTAAATGTCTGGCCACGTCTGTGGTAGAAAATAATAATAAAAAAAACTAAAGGCTCACCATAGCCCGTGCTACTTGCAACTTTTTGTTCCCAGTAGCTGATTCTGAAGCAACAACAACAACAACAACAAGGGTTGAGGTGTTATTCACTCCAAAAAAACTACCACTTCACGGGCTATTCATGCCCGTGCCACCTGTGGAGTGGACTTCCACTTCATCAATCAAGAGGTTGAGGTGGTTAATGTGTGGGAAGAGTCAGGTGGACGTGATGACAGGCGAGACCAATTGACAACCATCTCATGTTTGGTGTTTTTCTAAGAATAAGACCACCAACCATTCCTAACTGAGTGAGGTCAATGGCCATTACTTCCAGGAACCATCCAATACGAGGTGCTTCATTAAACCTAACTCAACTTGGACGAGGGAGTCACTAAGGTCCAAATTGTGTTGTAATGAGGCTAAGATTTCTTCCTTCACACAGTTCATGTTAAGCCGTAGCCTGCAAGTTCTTCCAGGACTCGAACCAGTAACCGGTTAATAACCAGGATTGGTGCCCAATCGTTTCTCTTGGCTAGCATAAGAGTGGCAAACAAATAACATGGCTACAAGAAAACATTGTGGAGGTGGTCCAAGAGTGTGTGGTAGACACGGAGGGACACGGAGCCGCGCCTGCCACCCAAGGACCTGGGTCACTCATGGACATATACGCTGCAACTTTTGAAGTGTCCGAGGAGATGTAATAACACAGTCTCCGTGGTGTAGTGGTAAGACACTCGCCTGGCGTTCCGCGAGCGCTATGTCATGGGTTCGTATCCTGGCCGGGGAGGATTTACTGGGCGCAAATCCTTAACTGTAGCCTCTGTTTAACGCAACAGTAAAATGTGTACTTGCATGAAAAAACGATTCTTCGCGGCGGGGATCGTATTCCAGGGACCTGCCCGAAACGCTACGCGTACTAGTGGCTGTACAAGAATGTAACAACTCTTGTATATATCTCAAAAAAAAAAAAAAGTCCCTAATGTAGGGACTGATCTTATAAGAGAGACTCCATAAACGGATTCATATATTGGTATAACAGTTAAAAATATAGGAACTTGTACACTCGTTGCGTGACAGTTGAGAGTTGGAACCCAAGAACTGAAGCACCGTTCTAGGAAGCAGATATAAATGAACGCACACCTTAAGCCAACCCAGCGCGCCGCGCGTGAAGACGCAACACAAATTATGTCTTGTTCTTTTCATCATTCACAATAAGATATTTTTGCAAATGCTTTTTTGATGCAGACTTGCAGAGAGCCGTGACCGGAGGCGTGCCAGGGTGTAGAGTATACTGTACACCAGACTGCAGCAGGCGGCCCCTACACAGGTACTCACCTTCTACACGCCTCATGATGGACTAAGGCGCCCACTGAGCGTCACCACTATAACCCACCGTCACACTTACCTTTGTGGTCTTGCCTCACACCGCTGGCCCTCTCAACAATTACCTCTCTAAGAAAATCGCGCAACTACAACAAAATCTTCCCAGACAAAAACCTAAGACAGGACACTAATGCAACATGTTGTTGTTGTTGTTAAAGATTTGCTACCTGGAAGAAAGTTGCAAGTAGCACGGGCTATGGTGAGCTCGTGCTACTAATGCAACATTAATGCAACATTAGAGTAATGCAACAGCCGGGACTCTGCCAGAACTAACAACCATGACAACTATACCAAAATATCTCGGATCAATATATAATAACACTGGATACTAAAGGACAAACATCAGAACAGTTTGTAGTAAACAAGACTGAGCAAATCCACGTAGAAGTGAAGTAGAGTAAGTGGTGCACTGACCTTGTAGCTGGTGAATCTGAGCCTGGAACTCTGCGAGTCGTTCATCAACGAAGTCTTGACTCTGGCGCTCGATGAGCTCCTGTGTGGAGGGTGTGTACTCGTAGTCCGGCCCGGGGAACCCCAACATGGAGAGCGGCGTCCCCGACGCCTGCACCCATCACACACAACCACAGGAAGAGGAGAAAATCTGTATTACTCTCACGATGCAATCTAGAAATACAGATTTTTATGTTGGGTGAATTATACAACATTGGTATAATAGGCTTCAGGAATTAGGGTTTTATACGTTGAAACTTATGTAGTGGACGAGCGTCGTATTGAGGTGGTTGTTGTGGCAGAGGACACGTGGGTGGTGGAGGGCCAGGTTGTGCTGCTCCCACAACCCCCTCACAACCCCCCCCCCCCACCACCAGTGTGCACGCGTGTAGGTGTATATAAACACACACAACAAACACACACCAAATGGATGATGATGTCAGCCAGCAACATGTGAGCTCAGCGGCGGGACTCACCTCAGCGGCGGGACTCACCTCAGCGGCGGGACTCACCTCAGCGGCGGGACTCACCTCAGCGGCGGGACTCACCTCAGCGGCGGGACTCACCTCAGCGGCGGGACTCACCTCAGCGGCGGGACTCACCTCAGCGGCGGGACTCACCTCAGCGGCGGGACTCACCTCAGCGGCTGCTGACCAGAGTCTACCATGTGTTCCTTACCGTACAGCATGATGATGTGCAACCCTCTCTCACCTCAACATGTTCTGGGCCCGAGCCACATGTTGTCTACATAATACAACATATGATGCTCATTCTTCTTATCTTTTGTCCTTCCTAAACCCCAGACTGACCATCAATTTCGGTAACCTAATCACCCAACATATGACTGATGATCAGATGATTTTCAGATGCATCGAAAGTCTGAACAGCAAAATAAACAGCGCTAGCAATGTGGTCACTTTGAACATTTATTTATTTGAATGGCCTGAATTCGCGCATTTGTGTTGCTCACGTGGCCCCACAAAAAGGAGGAGATTTGATAAAACATCTATGCCCAAAATGCATTATTTATATATATATATATATATATATATATATATATATATATGTATATATATATATATATATATATATATATATATATATATATATATATATATATATATATATATATATATATATATATATATATATATATATATATATGGTGGAGATGTGGGCTTTATCACCACATTAGAAATCATGTTGGCTAATAATTATCTCTAGAATAGGAAAATGCTTAAGTTCTCCCTGCATGTTATTGATTCCTGATCTTGGAGCACCAAGAATTGCTTCAATGAGGGTGCTTGGAGCACCCCATTGCTTCAATCTGTATTACGAGAAGCTCATACAGTGCAAGGCATGATAATGAACTTGGGATCTGGAAAAGATCGTGTAAAATAGTCTACCATGTATAATACTGATACCAATATTTCAACCAATGAGTGATTTTAGAGTTCGAGACTTTGAGCCAATAATGTAGGTCGTTTACAAGGGTTCTGTTGATATCTACTCCACGGTGTTTGACCTGCCTACAGGTCTCAATATTTTGGTCGACTTGGAAATACAAGAGGGACATTTGTTCTCTTGTAGGGATGAAGTGTCCTGTATTTTCTTAGCTAAAGAGACCACATTAACGATTTTACTAACAAGAGACTCGTGTAGAAGTTTGGGTATTTGCGGGAACTTTTTTTTTTTTTTTTAATACATGAGGTACATCTGCATTAGTGTAGCTACCCTAGGACTATATGAAGTGGAGTACAGTGTGTCAAAAAAGCTAACTACGGTGATGCTAAAAAATCCCCATCACACAGGATGGTTAGTCATACAGAGGCATGTGATAGGCAGTCTGCACTGGCAGACTCCGGATGCATTTTGAGGATATCATCAACACAAGAGTGAATAAGGTAGCAGTGGTAATACAAGTCCCCATCTCGCAGGATGGTTAGTTATTCAGGACCATATGTTTAGTAGCCTGCACTGGCAAATTTTGGGTACACTGTGAGGATATCTTCAAGAATATGAGAGTGAATAAAGTAATTGCAAAGCTCCAGGTACCTCATGCCAACTGGTCTGAAAGGTCTAATAACTGGGCATTCAGTGATGTAGTGCGGGAGATCATGCCGTAGTTCCTGCTCACAGAGTTTGCAACTGGAGTGCTCAGGATTGGGAGACCCGTCACCTGCAGCCACCTGCCACAGGTAACGGTAACCCAACCTGATCCTTGCAACCACTGTGTCGCACAGTCTAGTGGACGTTTTGTGCTGTCCATAGATATAGGTTTCAGATCTGAACAAATCATAGCTTTTTATACTAGTACTTTCAGGTCGTTGGGAGTCAGTAAGTTCTTTCCTATTAGATCTGAGTGTTTGGACCAATACAGTTTTGACAGCAGAGATGGGGATACCTAGATCTAATTCAACTTCATCCTTGTTACACGCTAATTTGGCTGCAATGTCTGTCTCATTATGATGGGTTATATTTATGTGTGAAGGTATCCATACAATGGAGATTCGAGACCCATTACTCTGTGCATCAATTAGGTCATTTATAATTGGGAGTATGAGGTTCTTGCTGTCGATCTTCCAAGAGAAGTTTTCGATTGCTTGAAGAGCAGACTTTGAATCGCAGAATATTATTCCTCCTCCAATGTTTTTTAATGTACTGGTTGCTAAGTGTAATGCTGCTAGTTCTGCTTGTGTGGAGGTCAGCCAGCTAATTATGGTCAATAAATAAGTCTACGGAAGATCGCCCGCCATCTTTCACTTACTAAACCGCATTGTTAACAAATTTAATCACTAAAACTAATCAGAAACTGACAAATTCAAGGCTGACTTCCTACATTTGTATAAATAAACACAAACAACAATCATTATATAATTTAACTAGCCAATTATGTCCCACTCTGCAATTCCATTTAATATACGAAAATACGGCAGTGTTATTTACAAGGAATTGGGCATAGTTTCTTTCACGATGCTTCTGTTTACCTAGCAGCAAACAGGTATCTATGAGTAGCGGTAAATAGGTAGCTAGGAGTTAGAGTTTTTGCGGACTGCCCTGCAACACCTGAGAGAAATATGTGTGGTAGATGGAGAGAGACAGGTCGGTAGTCGGTACAATATACAGCCAACAGAGAGACAGGTGGGGGTCAAGAGCTACAAGCTCGATCCTGCAAGCACAAATAGTAAATACAAATAGGAAATACACACACACACACACACACACACACACACACACACACACACACACACACACACACACACCTACCTCCAGACACCTGTAGCATGTACAGATATATCTCCGTCGAGACATCACGGCAAGATTGTGGACATTTAGGAGGAATGTCTCTCCCTCGTGGTCGATGCCTTAACCAGATTCACTTCACTTAAACCTTCCACATATTAACTACCAGTTATGTATTTGGCTGGTGTCCTGATCCACTCTTCCCTTCACCAGGTTCTCTCCGCTCACGCTCTTCAACTTCCCTCTACCCATGCCCGTCACCAGGCTCTACCCATGCCCGTCACCAAACTCTACCCATGCCCGTCACCAAACTCTACCCATGCCCGTCACCAAACTCTATCCATGCCCGTCACCAGGCTCTACCCATGCCCGTCACCAAACTCTATCCATGCCCGTCACTAAGCTCTACCCATGCCCGTCACCAGGCTCTACCCATGCCCGTCACCAAACTCTATCCATGCCCGTCACCAGGCTCTACCCATGCCCGTCACCAGGCTCTACCCATGCCCGTCACCAAACTCTATCCATGCCCGTCACCAGGCTCTACCCATGCCCGTCACCAGGCTCTACCCATGCCCGTCACCAGGCTCTACCCATGCCCGTCACCAGGCTCTACCCATGCCCGTCACCAGGCTCTACCCATGCCCGTCACCAGGCTGTATTTCATTAAGCCACACACCAAGTGGCCACCGCGTACCCCTTTCACCTACATCCTTCACTTATACACATCACAAGGCTTTATTTATTCATGTTATTAACCACTCTCCTTCTGCTAATGTCACTTATAAACTTATGTCCTTCACTAATTTTCTTACACTTTGCTCTTCATTTCTCTTAATTTTAGAAAAAAAAAAAACTGATCGAGTTCTAAAATCAATTTCCCAATGTGAATCGAGTTAGATTTTATCTTTCTAATGCAAGTTTTAAACTTGAATACTTCATAAGTTAATACTTCATAGGAGCTCAATTTCAACAAACACCAAAACTTGAGTGTTTATATATTTCAACTTTGACTCAAGAGTTCCTCGGCGGTAGTTTCCAGGCACAACAAGTCGAGAGTTTTCAACACGATAAACTTAACGATACTTTAGCTCGCCCACACTTTCTGAACCCTCTTTCACGAGGTTCATACACTGACTTGATGCTCCCGCCCCCTCCCTGACTGCCTGCCTGCCTGCCTGCCTGCCTGCCTGCCTGCCTGCCACACAAGTCCCTAATATCTGCCGTCCCCTGCCTGTCGTGGACACAAGCCCCTGAGCACGACCCGAGACGCACCAAACTCCAATGGAAACTGGGCTACCTTTCCTCCCATACACCTCCAACGTCCCTTTACACGCTCCAGCCCATTAAAAATGGGACGAGGGGGGATAACGACACCTCCCATACCCCCAACCCCTTGGCGAGACATCGAATTTTTTCACGCAAGCAAATGTTGATGTGACGGAGAGGAGGGAGAGGGGAACCCCTCCTAACCCCCCGCTAGGAGGGGGTCGCCCCCCCCCCCCCGCGGGACCATAAGGCAGGGAGGGGGTGTGGGTGTGGGGGGTGAAGGGCAGGTTAAAGGCCTTCCGCCCCACAGTTGAAGGGGAAATTATAAGGTTTATTTTAAAGTGAAGAACCCCCCGGAAAGCACCTCTTGGCACACCTGTTCTCTAAGCCCACACAAGCTCTCAACACACCTGGCAAACATGTTTTCTGAGCTCATACTGGCTCCCACACACACCTGCCACGCATCTGTTACCTCAGGACCCACTGGTTCGCATACACCTGACACACACACCTGTTCTCTTAGCCACCACATACCCCCCCCCCCTGTCTATCCCCCCAACCCCCCACACCCTTAGCCGCCTGTGTCAAACCCTCCATCCTTCCCTACCAGCTGTTCTCCTGCCATGTGTGTACACGCGCACCACCGCACCCTGCACGCACGCACGCACTCAACCCCCGCAAGCATAACCAGGTGAATACACTAACAGACCCCCCGTATCTAACAAGTATTCCCAGCAAACTTCTAGATAAACTAATCCGAAGCAAGCTAGAAGAACATTTAGACCAAGTTAATTTTGTCTCCTGGCACCAGTACGGATATAATAAAGGAAAATCCTCTAGACAAACGAGCTGATGTTCTACAACAAGATGACAAATCAAATCAAAGAGGGCTAGGCAGACTGCATATTCCTAGACTGTCAGAAGACATTCGACATGGTCCCTCATGAAAGACTTCTACACAAACTGGAGAAGCAGACTGGTGTATCTGAGAGTCCTAAGGTGGGTCACAGAGTATCTCTCAAGGAAGGAAGTAAAAAGTTACACTAAGATTAGGGAGCCGGTCGGCCGAGCGGACAGCACGCTGGACTTGTGATCCTGTGGTCCCGGGTTCAATCCCGGGCGCCAGCGAGAAACAATGGGCAGAGTTTCTTTCACCCTATGCCCCTGTTACCTAGCAGTAAAAAAGGTACCTGGGTGTTAGTCAGCTGTCACAGGCTGCTTCCTGGGGGTGGAGGCCTGGTCGAGGACCGGGCCGCGGGGACACTAAAGCCCCGAAATCATCTCAAGATAACCTCAAGAAGATCAGAGTGTGGAAAGTGACGTCAGAGTGGAGGGAAGTTACGAGTGGAGTACCACAAGGGTCGGTTCTTGGGCCCATCCTGTTACTAATATACTTCAATGACCTGGCAGAGGATACTGACTCCTTCATATCAATGTTTGCAGATGATGCTAAACTACTGAGATGAGTCAGGACACCGTTAGATTGTCATGCATTGTAAAATAATTAGGACACTCCAGGTCTGAAAAATGGCTGCTAGAGTTTATCCCAGCAAAATGTAAAGTTATGAGAATGGAACAGGAGTGGGAAGACCAGTACAGCAGTATAGGATGAAGGGAAGACCAGTACAGCAGTATAGGATGAAGGGAAGACCAGTACAGCAGTATAGGATGAAGGGAAGACCAGTACAGCAGTATAGGATGAAGGGAAGACCAGTACAGCAGTATAGGATGAAGGGAAGACCAGTACAGCAGTATAGGATGAAGGGAAGACCAGTACAGCAGTATAGGATGAAGGGAAGACCAGTACAGCAGTATAGGATGAAGGGAAGACCAGTACAGCAGTATAGGATGAAGGGAAGACCAGTACAGCAGTATAGGATGAAGGGAAGACCAGTACAGCAGTATAGGATGAAGGGAAGACCAGTACAGCAGTATAGGATGAAGGGAAGACCAGTACAGCAGTATAGGATGAAGGGAAGACCAGTACAGCAGTATAGGATGAAGGGAAGACCAGTACAGCAGTATAGGATGAAAAGAAGACCAGTACAGCAGTATAGGATGAAGGGAAGACCAGTACAGCAGTATAGGATGAAGGGAAGACCAGTACAGCAGTATAGGATGAAGGGAAGACCAGTACAGCAGTATAGGATGAAGGGAAGACCAGTACAGCAGTATAGGATGAAGGGAAGACCAGTACAGCAGTATAGGATGAAGGGAAGACCAGTACAGCAGTATAGGATGAAGGGAAGACCAGTACAGCAGTATAGGATGAAGGGAAGACCAGTACAGCAGTATAGGATGAAGGGAAGACCAGTACAGCAGTATAGGATGAAGGGAAGACCAGTACAGCAGTATAGGATGAAGGGAAGACCAGTACAGCAGTATAGGATGAAGGGAAGACCAGTACAGCAGTATAGGATGAAGGGAAGACCAGTACAGCAGTATAGGATGAAGGGAAGACCAGTACAGCAGTATAGGATGAAGGGAAGACCAGTACAGCAGTATAGGATGAAGGGAAGACAGATTCTCCAATCAGAAAGGAAGAAAGACCTGGGAGTGGACATAACCCTAAAACTTATACCAGACCCCCAGATTAGCAGAGTAACAACAGCTGCATACAGCATACTGGACAACATTAGCAGAGTAACAACAGCTGCATACAGCATACTGGACAACATTAGCAGAGTAACAACAGCTGCATACAGCATACTGGACATCATTAGCAGAGTAACAACAGCTGCATACAACATACTGGACAACATTAGCAGAGTAACAACAGGTGCATACAGCATACTGGACAACATTAGCAGAGTAACAACAGCTGCATACAACATACTGGACAACATTAGCAGAGTAACAACAGCTGCATACAGCATACTGGACAACATTAGCAGAGTAACAACAGCTGCATACAACATACTGGACAACATTAGCAGAGTAACAACAGCTGCATGCAGCATACTGGACAACATTAGCAGAGTAACAACAGCTGCATACAACATACTGGATAACATTAGCAGAGTAACAACAGCTGCAAACAGCATACTGGACAACATTCATGAATACTTTAGAAACTTGAAGAAAGGGGTCTTTCTGGGCCCTATATACAGTGAGGTGAGGCCCACTCTTGAATAGTCATCCCCAGCATGGAACGCCTACTTAAAAAGGACAAGGAGAAACTAGAATAGGTCCAAAGATATGCAACGTGACTCTTTCCTGAGCTGAAGGGATTGATCTATGAGGAAAGACCGAGCTGGCCCTTCACACACACTGAAGGAAAGGAGATATAGGGAGGACATGATAACAACATATAAGTTCCTAAGGGGAATTGACAAAGTAGACAAAGTAGCATTGTTTATAGCTAGGAACAGCAGAACGAGGGGTCACGGATGGAAAGTAGAGACGCAAATGAGTCAAAGAATCGACAGAAAGCACTTTGTCTGGGTTTGAGCTATGAACCAGTGGAACTGGAACAGGTTACACGTAGAAGTCATTGAAAGTCGATTTAAAAGTTTAATTGTAATAAAAATGTGAGAAATGAGACACTGCATTGATCTAAGAACGTTCGGAAGGCGGAGGCCAGGAGCCTAGCTCAACCCTGCAAACACATGTAGGTGAGTACCATTACGGATACGCGCACGCACACACACCACACACACACACACACACACACACACACACTTACCAATAGACCAAAGGGCCCAAAATATCACATCACCAATCATCAGTGAGTGCCCTCCCCCCCCCCATCACTTCCTCTTCCTGGTGCTCAGTTATGGCACCGTTCCCACTTCCAGAACTCACTCTCGTAAGGGCCACTTTTGTCCCACTGCCTCGCTCGTCTCACACAATTTCTAAACTATGTCAGGTTACGTGTTGACAACATTTGACACAACCCGTTCTCACAAATTTAATAAGTCAATATTGACTTATTAGTTGCGTGCATAGGTGACATATTAAACATAATAGTTTCCCTTGAAAAGCTTCATAGAAAACACCGACCTTACCTAACCTACTTAGTATGTTAAAATAAGCATCTTATAGCTTCGTAATTACAATTGTTACTTAACCTATTATAGGTATAGGTTAGGTAATAATTGTAATTACGAAGCAATAAGATGCTTATCTTAACATACTAAGTAGGTTAGGTAAGGTCGGTGTTTTCTATGAAGCTTTTCAAGGGAAACTATTATGTTAAGTATGTCACCTATGCACATATTTAATAAGTCAATATTGACTTATTAAATTTGCGAGAACGGGTTGTTTGACAACATCTCGTCGGCCGCTCATATTGTCCACAAATGTTAAGACACACCTGATTGATGGGCTTCTGGGAGTTCTTCACTCCTCAAGTCCGGCCTGAGGTCAGGCTGGACTTATTCATCTGCTGTATCACATCCTGGCTTGATCAATATATCAACAGTTTACATATATATCAACAGTTTAGTAAATGTACTAGACTAATCACCTAGTCATGTCTCCTGCCCGGACTCCACATATGAAAGTATTAATAGTAACTATTTGGCCTAAAATACACATATGTAGGGTTGGACCACCATACAGTGCACTTTTATATCATTTAGTTGGGATAAATCATAAATTCTTGTAACTGCATCATAAATATAAGACCTAGCCTAACAACCCAAGACCTAATACACGCTTTTAGGGCCTAATCTTAATTAGGCCCTTAAATAGCAAAATATGTGCTATATTGGGCCTAGGCATATTTAAATTTAGGGTTTCGATTATTTTTTCGAACTCTTTGAAATGTATTGTAGAAAAAGTAGTTACTGGAGGTGTATCAGTACACATTGGTACTCTGGACCAAACAGTTACTATAAGTACTGTCATTTCTGGAGGCTGAAGTGCTTCTTTCACTCTCATTCCTCTAGGGGGGAAGGGGGGGGGGTGTACGGCATAACCCAGGGTTTCTCTCTCTCTTTCATATATCTATCTATCCATAGATCTATCTGTATATCCATTCATCTGTACCTCATTATCTATTCATCCTTCACTCCCTCTTCGTCCCTCCACACACATTCTTCCAAGTTCTCTCACAATATATATATATATATATATATATATATATATATATATATATATATATATATATATACTCATTTAGGCACATGTGAATTTGTGCAGCTACCCTAGGCTATATGAAGGGGAGTACAGTGTGTGTCACGAACTTTAGATATATATATATATATATATATATATATATATATATATATATATATATATATATATATATATATATATATATATATATATATATATATATATGTATATATATATATATATATATATATATATATATATATATATATATATATATATATATATATAATATATATATATATATGTCGTACCTAGTAGCCAGAACGCACTTCTCAGACTACTATGCAAGGCCAGATTTGCCTAATAACCCAAGTTTTCCTGAATTAATATATTTTCTCTAATTTTTTTCTTAGGAAATGATAAAGCTACCCATTTCATTATGTATGAGGTAATTTTTTTTATTGGAGTTAAAATTAACGTAGATATATGACCGAACCTAACCAACCCTACCTAACCTAACCTAACCTATCTTTATAGGTTAGGTTGGGTTAGGTAGCCGAAAAAGTTAGGTTAGGTTAGGTTAGGTAGGTTAGGTAGTCGAAAAAACATTAATTCATGAAAACTAGGCTTATTAGGCAAATCGGGCCTTGTATAGTAGGCTGAGAAATGCGTTCTGGCTACTAGGTACGACATATATATATATATATATATATATATATATATATATATATATATATATATATATATATATATATATATATATATATATATAATGTATTATTTTTTCCCATCAATATTAATTTAAGTATAACTGTCACAATTTGTTCAACAAACACACACTGCGTGAGACGCGGCGCGGTATCTCTTAAGACAACCTAAGTGATACCAAAATGAGAAGAGCTCCAAAAGTTTCCCCACCCCCCCTGGTCCCCGTGGTCTTACTCCCGCCTCAGACCTCAGCCGCCCACCGGTCTACTACCCCCCCCCCCCCCTCCCACCTCCCACCCCACCATTATAGAGCAATCACACCTACAGAAATAGTCCCGGACCCAGCATCATCTACTCTAGAATAGTCTCGGAGGCAGGTATTCCTGGACGATACAGGAGCACAAGGCCAAGATGCAAATAGATCTTTGGCTGTGGATGGGTTGCTTCACGTCCATCTCAAGGGAACACTCTTTAACATGCTGTCAGGGCAAGATCTTGACACACTGATCTCTTCAACGTGCTCTCTGGACCTTACCGTCAGGTGGGCGACGCTCCCAAGAGTACCAGGTGACGCGCAGGTAAGGTGCCGGCCCACCCTACTGGGCGGTACGGGACGCACCGCTACCACATCCACATGTTCCCTCCACATCCACATGTTCCCTCCACACCCACATGTTCCCCTCTACACCCACATGTTCCCTCCACACCCACACGTCCCCTCCACACCCACACGTTCCCTCCACACCCACACGTCCCCTCCACACCCACACGTTCCCTCCACACCCACATGTCCCCTCCACACCCACACGTTCCCTCCACACCCACACGTTCCCTCCACACCCACACGTTCCCTCTACACCCACACGTTCCCTCCACACCCACACGTTCCCTCCACACCCACACGTTCCCTCCACACCCACACGTTCCCTCCACACCCACACGTTCCCTCCACACCCACACGTTCCCTCCACACCCACACGTTCCCTCCACACCCACACGTTCCCTCCACACCCACACGTTCCCTCCACACCCACACGTTCCCTCCACACCCACATATACTCTCCACACCCACATATACTTTCCACACCCACATATTCACTTCCACCCACATGTCCCCTCCACGCCCACATGTCCCCTCCACACCCACATGTCCCCTCCACACCCACATGTCCCCTCCACACCCACACGTTCCCTCCACACCCACACGTTCCCTCCACACCCACACGTTCCCTCCACACCCACACGTTCCCTCCACACCCACACGTTCCCTCCACACCCACACGTTCCCTCCACACCCACATATATTCTCCACACCCACATGTCCCCTCCACACCCACATGTTCCCTCCACACCCACATATCCCCTCCACACCCATATATCCCCTCCACACCCACATGTTCCCTCCACACCCACATGTTCCCTCCACACCCACATATCCCCTCCACACCCATATATCCCCTCCACACCCACATGTTCCCTCCACACCCACATGTTCCCTCCACACCCACATGTTCCCTCCACACCCACATGTTCCCTCCACACCCACATGTTCCCTCCACACCCACATGTTCCCTCCACACCCACATGTCCCCTCCACACCCACATATCCCCTCCACACCCACATGTTCCCTCCACACCCACATGTCCCCTCCACACCCACATGTCCCCTCCACACCCACATATCCCCTCCACACCCACATATCCCCTCCACACCTACATGTTCCCTCCACACCCACATGTTCCCTCCACACCCACATGTCCCCTCCACACCCACATATCCCCTCCACACCCACATATCCCCTCCACACCCACAAATAACAATATGTTGTATATGTAGGGAAGACAAGAGAAGGGGTGAGCTTGGAGGGTGGAGAAGGTGGTGTGGGTCCCAAGAGCAATAAGTTAATTGTGTGGTACAGGTGTAGTGCCAACCCTGCCACCCGAGCCTATATTACCACAAGTGCCAACACCTGTCACATCATTTGTACTCGCAACTGTTACATCTCTCACCCATTCTCTCAACACTCGTGTTGTGTTCCCTTGTCTCAAGCTTTCCTCGAGGAATAATAGAGAATAAGTCGTGACACAAAGGCGGGTGTGTACTTGTCTCAGGGAACCAATCATGATGAAGCGCCTCCAAACTCACCAGCTCCGTCTACCATAAGTTTTCAGTGTTCACTCATTAACAATGAAGTTAATATTAGAGTTGCTACTAATAATATAACAAACATATCACTACGAGGCATTTTATATATGTTAAAATAATAACAAAACGAACTAAGAATCTATCACGTAAAACATTCAGTATTGTGATGCTGTTATCTAACTTACTAATTGTGTAATGGCCAGGTGCCCACACATGCCCAAGTGACCTGGTGGGTGCCCACACATGCCCAAGTGACCTGGTGGGTGCCCACACATGCCCAAGTGACCTGGTGGGTGCCCACACATGCCCAAGTGACCTGGTGGGTGCCCACACATGCCCAAGTGACCTGGTGGGTGCCCACACATGCCCAAGTGACCTGGTGGGTGCCCACACATGCCCAAGTGACCTGGTGGGTGCCCACACACACCCAAGTGACCTGGTGGGTGCCCACACATGCCCAAGTGACCTGGTGGGTGCCCACACATGCCCAAGTGACCTGGTGGGTGCCCACACATGCCCAAGTGACCTGGTGGGTGCCCACACATACACAAGTGACCTGGTGGGTGCCCACACATGCCCAAGTGACCTGGTGGGTGCCCACACATACCCAAGTGACCTGGTGGGTGCCCACACATTCCCAAGTGACCTGGTGGGTGCCCACACATACACAAGTGACCTGGTGGGTGCCCACACATGCCCAAGTGACCTGGTGGGTGCCCACACATACCCAAGTGACCTGGTGGGTGCCCACACATACCCAAGTGACCTGGTGGGTGCCCACACATACACAAGTGACCTGGTGGGTGCCCACACATGCCCAAGTGACCTGGTGGGTGCCCACACATTCCCAAGTGACCTGGTGGGTGCCCACACATACCCAAGTGACCTGGTGGGTGCCCACACACACCCAAGTGACCTGGTGGGTGCCCACACACACCCAAGTGACCTGGTGGGTGCCCACACATACACAAGTGACCTGGTGGGTGCCCACACATACACAAGTGACCTGGTGGGTGCCCACATACCCAAGTGACCTGGTGGGTGCCCACACATACGCAAGTGACCTGGTGGGTGCCCACACATACACAAGTGACCTGGTGGGTGCCCA
>NC_091219.1:17239913-17244913 GCF_040958095.1 Procambarus clarkii
TTCCATCCCAGGTCGTTGTCTGTCGTGAAACTATCGGGGGCTCTCTGCTATATCATGAGGCGTTTCAGCCTAGCTTTCCCTTAGTCAAGTAGTAACTTTCACTGCCTTCATAGGCTAGACTTTACTCATAAAAGTTTACTCTTGAGCGTGGGCATAATGAATAGTAGTGAGTGGTAGAATGGTATCCCTGAGAGAGAATTGATGCTGAAAGTACGTCAACCAGACGACATGATTGGTTGACCAGACCACACACTAGAAGGTGAAGGGACGTCGACGTTTGGACTTGACGAATGGAATACCACTTGACGAATGGTACTAATCGACTTGAGAATGGGTCCAGGACAGACCGAAACGTCGTCGACCCTTCAGCTTCTAGTGTGTGGTCTGGTCAACATACTTTAGCCTCGTTATTGTGACTCATCGCCTGGACATGATTGGTGCTTAGAAGACCAGTTCCGGTTCCTAAAAAATAATGATAATGATAATAATATTAATAAATAATAATAATAATAATAAAATATATATCCGCCAGCACTCCAAGTGTGGACTTTCCTCATACCAGTTCTCTTTGAGGAACTCATTACTTCCTCAACCAATCAGAGTGAACTGAATGACGCGATTGGGCTTACTTCCCCAGAACCATCTGTTACACGGAAGAAACGTCATAATTTAATGGATTCGTAGCCTTTTGGAGATTTACAGAAATGAAATTGCCAACAAACTAGCCATTCACGGGCACCAGTGAGAAGTGACGATCCCTGCCAGCACCAGTGAACTAGAGAGATACACAGTCAAGGTGGGTATACCAACCCGTCCTCCCAAAGTATATATGCTGGTTAGCATTGTAAATGTGTGGCCACGTCTGTGGTAGAAAATAATAAAAATTATCCTAAGGGTTCCCAACGTCAAGATGAGGATGATGTTTAAGATTCGCTACTTGGAACAAAAAGTTCCAAGTAGCACGGGCTATGGTGAGCCCGTAGCAGTAACGTCAAGAAAACTGTGGAATTAAAGTGTCCTCTCCTAACATATCAGAGGACCCAAAGTGACGTGCTATGGCACACTACGTCACTCTCAAGTCGGTTCCATTTTCTAATACGAGAATTTTTGGCCTTGTGTAACGCATACGATGGAAAAGCGACGTTGTAAGAGGACAAGTTGTACCCCCCCCCCCATCACCTGTCTGGTAGAGAGACTCGCAGCTACTTGCTACTTTCCTTCAAGACCTGAGCCACCAGGGGGTGACGGATACACTAGTGTCTTCCAACCATTAAAGAAGTGCTTTGTAAAATTAAACTTTCTCTTGGGGATAAAGCGAGAGCTATATTAAATTTTTCTCCTCCTCTTCTTCCCCCCCCCCACTATTCTAACCTTTCGTCTCGTCTTCCACCACCACAGAACTTGTGAAAGTGCAGAGGACTATGTAAGCGTGAAGGACATGGTTACTGCATACATGATACTGAGAGTAATGCACAAAATGGAAGAGACAGTCGCTTTACAGTGTGAGGAAGATGGAAGTCATTGATGGGGAGGTACACACTAGGGGCACTGTATACCATGTGATGGGGAGGTACACACTAGGGGCACTGTATACCATGTGAGGGGAGGTACACACTAGAGGGCACTATATACCATGTGAGGGGAGGTACACACTAGAGGGCACTATATACCATGTGAGGGGAGGTGCACACTAGGGGGCACTGTATACCATGTGAGGGGAGGTGCACACTAGGGGGCACTGTATACCATGTGAGGGGAGGTACACACTAGGGGGCACTATATACTATGTGAGGGGAGGTACACACTAGGGGGCACTATATACTATGTGAGGGGAGGTACACACTAGGGGGCACTATATACTATGTGAGGGGAGGTACACACTAGGGGGCACTGTATACCATGTGAGATTTGTGTTTGGTTTATGCCGTGGTGTAGGGTGTTGTGAGTGTACCCCCCCCCCCCTCCCTTCCTCGTATACACTTTCACTCATTCCCTCATGTCGACAACATCCCCCCCCCCCCCCCGCTCACTGACAAGGTAATTGCATTCCTGCAGTGAGAGCGACACAGGAACACCAGTATGATGAGTGGCTGGTGTGTGTGTGTGTGTGTGTGTGTGTACTCACCTAGTTGTGCTTGTGGGGGTTGAGCTTCGGCTCTTTGGTCCCACCTTTCCAACCGTCAATCAACTGGTGTACAGGTTCCTGAGCCTACTGGGCTCTATCATATCTACACTTCAAACTGTGTATGGAGTCGGCCTCCATATGAAACTGTGTATGGAGTCAGTAAATATACCTCGGGTATTGTGACCCCCCCCCCCCCCATTGAGCTCCATTAATTGGAATGCAATGCAATGGAATGTTGTTAGACCCGTGCTGGAAAGACTACACTAACAAGAGAGGCCTCTACCACTCCTTCAGCTAGTGGCCCAAGAGCCTGGATCCACTCGAGGGTAACAACCCCCCACAATATTCTATTCTTATCCTTTATTTATTCTTAGATAAAATGCAGACAGGAAACCACCTTCCTGTGGTTTCACCATGGCCCCCTAAAAAAAGAACTATCTAAAATTATCACCCCGTGGAGAGAAAATGCCCCAAAAACGACAGAAGCATCTGAATGTGCCCAAGTGAATGCTTTAAAACATTCATCTATGGAAGGGCCTGACAGCTGAATCAACCCGTCCTCGACGCAAGTCCATTACATCCAGTCGTCGACCCCACAGACGCAGTCATAAATTTTCTCAAATATAAATTAATATTAACATATTGTGCATATTTAGGCAATTTTAGGTTAGGTTAGGTGTTTAGGTTCTGTTGGCGATTATTTGTATTTGTAGTACGTGGGTGAAGCATTGACAGCGTTGTGGTTCGAACAAAATTCGTCAGTGAAGCACTTGTTCCGGAAGTGTTCGAACGTCATCAGTTGAGAGTCGTGTGTAAACCGTGTTTCATTCGTAAACAGGGGGTTTGGCGGATGCATGGAATCGATAGCGTTTCGGATTCCTAGTCCTGAGGTTTCGGGTTCGATCCCCGGTGGAGGCAGAAACAACTGGGCAGAGTTTCTTTCACTTTGATGCCCCTGTTCACCTAGCAGTAAATAGGTACCTGGGAGTTGGACAGCTGCTACGGGCTGCCTCCTGGGGGGGGGGGTGTAACGAAAAGGAGGCCTGGTCAAGGACCGGGCCGCGGGAACGCTAAGCCCCGAAACCATCTAAGGTAAGATACCTTGTACTGAACTATCTGTAAAGAACTTTGGTAACACTTACCAACCACCTCACAAGAACCAGCTTTTAAGTTACCTTGATGGTAAGACAGTGATGTTTGGCGGACGACCTGGCCTTCACCCCCCACCACCTCTACGACTGTTCATTCCTCTGATGAACAAATCATCTGTTCATTTATCTGTGCATCTTCCTTTAGTGGGCCGGAACTGTGGACTCCTTCCATAGGGAGATCCATGTTGTTAAGAGGTAGTGGCAGGTGGTTATCTTGAGGTTATCTTGAGATGATTTCGGGGCTTTAGTGTCCCTGCGGCCCGGTCCTCGACCAGGCCTCCACCCCCTGGAAGGAGGCCTTGACAGCTGACTAACACCCAGGTACCTGTTTTACTGCTAGGTAACAGAAGCATAGGGTGAAAGAAACTCTGCCCAATGTTTCTTGCCGGCGCCTGGGATCAAACCCAGGACCACAGGATCACAAGTCCAGCGTGCTGTCTGCTCGGCCGACCGGCTCCCTCCCTGGTGCTCACATGTGCGTAGTAAGTCATCTTGGGGTCCATATGATACCTTGGTCGTAATGGGGTAGTTAAGGGATGACGATAGTTATGTTGTTTACCACCCGCACCTGACAACTTTGTCATGGCACTTGAGGCAAGCCGCAGATGGTGTCGTTGTGCGATGGGTGTCGGGGTTAGCCCGGAGAGGGGGGGGGAGACCGGAAGTTGTTAAGAAGGAAGAGGGGGAGGAACGGTGAGCTGGTAATGGGGGGGGGGGAGGAGGGGAGAGTCACGTGTGAGAGGGGGGTTATGGGGCGTTGGGAGGAGGGGAGAGGGAGATCATTTCCGGGAGAAATGCAAGATGGTGGCAACACACCTGGAGCTGCCAACACCCACACATGGTGTCAGCAAGGCGGACAGCCCGCCTGCTTTCATACCTCTCACTGTATTCCCCACTTCTATACTTCCCTTCACCTATGCCTCTTCATCCTCTTTACTCCCCCCCCCCAAAAAAAAAAAAAAAATGTCCCATGTGGTTGTGGTCCCGTCCGTCTCACTTGGGATAGTCTGGTCATTGTTCCAGTTTCCTTTTCTTTCTGGAGCTAATGACTGCAAATTGTGCTACAATTTCCTACGGCAGTAACTGCATTGTCTCCGTACACATGGTAACATTGCTAATGTGGTAGCCACTAGTTTAGTTACTGTGCACACTATACTCTTCCAGCGACTAGTTTAGTTACTGTGCACCCTATACTCTTCCTGTGAGGGGTAGTGAAAATTACCGGGTGTGAATAATGTGTTGATACGACTGCCATGGAAACGTTTACATTACAACATAGAAATGCTAATGCACAAAGAATTCACATTAAAGTAATGTATCAATGAAAACAATCATTAGAAGCAGTGAGAAGGATTCGAACCTGTGGAGTGCCTGAGTCTGAATCCTCTCCACGGCTCCTACAGAAAAACTTTAATATTACATGGGAAATTGTTATCCAGAGGAATAACCAATGCAATAATTGCTCCTCCACACCCCCCCCCCCCCCCTCCCTCCCTCCCTGAGTACGGTGGGGTCAGTCCATATACCCAGCCATTTAGTCAGCTGTCACGGGCTGCTTCCTGGGGGTGGAGGCCTGGTCTAGAACCGGGCCGCGGGGACACTAAATCCCCGAAATCATCTCAAGATAACCTCAAGAAGATCCTGTTTGAAGTACGGTAGTTACCACCATTGCCAATCAGGCTGGCAAGATCCTCTGAAACCTACCTAGAGGTGGTTCCCCGGAT
>NC_091219.1:17249913-17267413 GCF_040958095.1 Procambarus clarkii
AGGGAGGGAAGGATAGGGGACGGGGAGGGAGGGAGTCACGCTGCCACCTTCACCGCCAGCTTCCCGTCCGCCATCTTGGCCGCCACTGGCGGCGCCGACACACCCAGAGGGGCAAGTTACTTTCCTCTTATTCCTTTGTTTTTCCTTCATTATCCTTTCTTTTCCCTCATTATCCTTTATTTTTCCCCTCATTATCCTTTCTTTTCCCTCATTATCCTTTCTTTTCCCTCATTATCCTTTGTTTTTCCCCTCACTATAGTTATACTGCTCCCGTTACTCACTGTGGAATACTTTGCAGGTTTACTATTTGTGTAAATAGTTTACTATTTATCTCTAAAACACATACACATGTGTGCCTCCCCCTCTCCCCCCCACCACACACGTGTGTGGGCCTCATAGCCTGGTGGATAGCGCGCAGGACTCGTAATTCCAACCCGTCCTCGACTCAAGTCCATTACATCCAGCGGTCGACCCCACAGACGCATTCATAAATTTTAACTTGCTGTTCATTCAAACGGGAATTTTCTCAAGTATAAATTAATATTATAATATATTAGCATATTGTGTATATATAGGCATAGGTTAGATTAGGTTAGGTTCTGTTGGTGATTATTTGTATTTGTAGTACGTGGGTGAAGCATTTATAGCGTTGTGATTCGAACAAAATTCGTCAGTGAAGCACTTGTTCCGGAAGTGTTCGAACGTCAGCAGTTATGAGTCGTGTGTAAACCGCTTTTCATTCATATACAGGGGGTTTGGCGGGTGGATGGAATCACTTTTAGATCTTTGTTTGGAGGACGGGCTGCGTAATTCTGTGGAGCGGGTTCGATTCCCACACTTAGCAGAAACAAGTGGGCAAAGTTTCTTTCACACTGAATGCCCCTGTTACCTAGCAGTAGATAGGTACCTGGGAGTTAGTCAGCTGTCACGGGCTGCTTCCTGGTGTGTGAGTGTGTGGTGTGGAAAAAAAAGTAGTTAGTAAACAGTTGATTGACAGTTGAGAGGCGGGTCCAAAGAGCAAAGCTCAACTCCCACAAGCACAACTAGGTGAATACATGTACGGAGGTACACGTGTGTGTGTGTGTGTGTGTGTGTGTGTGTGTGTGTGTGTGTGTGTGTGTGTGTGTGTGTGTGTGTGTGTGTGTGTGTGTGTGTCTGTGTTCTGCTGTATTGGAGGATCAACTTTACCCACAATGCACAATTGTAATTTTTCTCATATGGGATCAGCCTCCACTGCATCATGTTAACTACTCTGGCACTGAAGAAATTCTTTCTAATATCTCTGTGGCTCATTTAGGTACTCAATACTGAACTCACCTAGTTGTGTTTGCGGGGGTTGAGCTCTGGCTCTTTGGACCCGCCTCTCAACTGTCGAGCAACTGATTTTTTCGACTTCCCCCCCCCCTCTTACCTTACCTTACCTTGAGGTTACGTTGAGGTGCTTCCGGGTCTTAGCGTCCCCGCGGCCCGGTCGTCGACCAGGCCTCCTGGTTGCTGGACTGGTCAACCAGGCTGATGGACCAACATACACCGACGCGCACAGCGCGAACACATCTCTCTTTCCTTCCCCCCCCCCCCCCACCTTCCCTACTTCCCTCCCTCCTTGCCCACCTCCCTCTCGTCCCTCCCCCCCTGCCCCCCCACATTTCTCTGTCCTTCTCCCCCTTCTCACCTGACCCCCTTCCCTTACATTCCTCCCTAACCACATTCCATCTACCGCCACATTCTTGCCCTACCTCACCATACAATATATTTTGTGTGCGCCAAACTGTTTTGCACAAACCTGTGAGGGTCGTACTCACCTAGTTGTGCTTGCGGGGGTTGAGCTTTGCTCTTTCGGCCCGCTTCTCAACTGTCAATCAACTGGTGTACAGGTTCCTGAGCCTACTGGGCTCTATCATATCTACACTTGAAACTGTGTATGGAGTCAGCCTCCACCACATCACTGCCTAATGCATTCCATCTGTTAACTACCCTGACACTGAAAGTTCTATCTGACGTCCCTGTGGCTCATGTGGGTACTCAGTCTCAACTTGTCCCCTTGTTCGCGTATCACCCGTGTTAAACAGTATATCCATATCTACCCTGTCACTTCCTCTGAGTAATTTGTAGGTAGTGATCATGTCTCTCCCTTACTCTTCTGTCTTTCAGTGTTGTGAGGTGCATTTCACGCAGCCTTTCCTCGTAACTCATGCCTCTTAGTTCTGGGACTAGCTTAGTGGCATACCTCTAAACTTTTTCCAGCTTCGTCTTGTACTTGACAAGGTACGGGCTCCATGCTGGGGCCGCATACTCCATGATTGGTCTTACATATGTGGTATACAAGGTTCTGAATGATTCATTACACAGGTTCCTGAAGGCAGTTCTGATGTTAGCCAGCCTCGCATATGCCGCAGATGTAATTCTTTTTATGTGGGCTCCAGGAGACAGGTTTGATGTGATGTCAACTCCTAGATCTTTCTCTATTTCACGAAGGACTTCATCTCCCATTCTGTATCCTGTGTCTGGCCTCTTGTTTCCTCCGCCTAGTTTCATTACTTTACATTTACTCGGGTTGAAGATTAGTAACCATTTGTTGGACCATTCATTCAGTGTGTCTAGGTCATCTTGTAGCCTCCTACTATCATCCTGTTTTAATCCTCATAATGTTTGCATCGTCAGCCATGAGAGGAACGATTCTGTACCCTCTGGGAGATCATTTACATATATCAGAAATAGTAACACTACACAAACAGTGTGCGTGCGTGTGTGTGCGTGTGTGCGTGCACACAGGGAAGGGAGAGCAAGGCTGGTATGCGGGCGCCTGTATGCGTCTCTCACGATAGTACATGTGTGTCTCCGTCATCTTCACCGTAGCTCCCTCCCACGTCTCCTCTCCCTTCTTCACCTCTTCCCCCTCTCCCTTCTTCCCTTCACCTCCCCCCCCTCATCCCACCCATCGCCCCCCCCCCCGCCTCCCCACCACCGCCGTCCCTGTCAACCCTGTCCATGGAGGACAGAAGAAAATGTATATATGCTGGTTAGCATTGTACATGTCTGGCCACGTTTGTGGTAGAAAATAATAAGAAAAACACCGTTCACACCTTCCCACCGAAAGTGGGAAGGTGTGGATGGAAGTGGTTCCCCCCTAGCTGTCCTAGGATGATCCTAGCTGTCCTAGGATGATCCTAGCTGTCCTAGGATGATCCTAGCTGTCCTAGGATGATCCTAGCTGTCCTAGGATGATCCTAGCTGTCCTAGGATGATCCTCGCTGTCCTCACAAACCAACCCATACAACTCCCCAATTGTATCTCTGCAGTTTTCCCCTCGTCAGCTAGACGTGTCTGCTCGATACGTCTCTGGTTCTGCACGTCGTCAGCCTGTGGAACTATTGCCAAACCTGAACTCATTGTTCTAGTGTATGCAGCCACCGTTGTCAAGATAAGGTGGTGTGTCTGCCCCTGCTGAGGAGGGAAAGACTAAGGAAGTGTCCAGTTGACCTCAGAGCTGAGGACAGTACTTGACACTTGTACCCTGCAGGTGTTATTAAGTGGGCCACGTGTACCTGCAGGTGTTATTAAGTGGGCCTCTTGCCGGAAGCACCGCCTCTCTCCTCAAACTTAGCAGCCAGAGTAGATATTATTTAAGTGTCTTACATTGATTTGATACATTTTTGGATTCCTAGTGTCAAAAAAGATACCTTTATGGATTCCTAGTGTCAAAAATGATAGTTATCCGGTAGTTAGTTATTCTTCTGTACCGTGTACCTCTGTACCGTGTACCTCTGTACCGTGTACCTCTGTACCGTGTTCCTCTGTACCGTGTTCCTCGGTACCGTGTGCACTCGACACTATTGTGCGTGTTTCAGTCAAACTGAGAGTTGTGTGGCAACTGATGTTTGTGAGGCAGATGGTGAAGACTGCCAGGTGCCGCAGGTGGTGAGGGCTGGGGCGGCCAGGTGCCGCAGGTGGTGACGGCTGGCTGGGGCGGCCAGGTGCCGCAGGTGGTGACGGCTGGCTGGGGCGGCCAGGTGCCGCAGGTGGTGACGGCTGGCTGGGGCGGCCAGGTGCCGCAGGTGGTGACGGCTGGCTGGGGCGGCCAGGTGCCGCAGGTGGTGACGGCTGGCTGGGGCGGCCAGGTGCCGCAGGTGGTGACGGCTGGCTGGGGCGGCCAGGTGCCGCAGGTGGTGACGGCTGGCTGGGGCGGCCAGGTGCCGCAGGTGGTGACGGCTGGCTGGGGCGGCCAGGTGCCGCAGGTGGTGACGGCTGGCTGGGGCGGCCAGGTGCCGCAGGTGGTGACGGCTGGCTGGGGCGGCCAGGTGCCGCAGGTGGTGACGGCTGGCTGGGGCGGCCAGGTGCCGCAGGTGGTGACGGCTGGCTGGGGCGGCCAGGTGCCGCAGGTGGTGACGGCTGGCTGGGGCGGCCAGGTGCCGCAGGTGGTGACGGCTGGCTGGGGCGGCCAGGTGCCGCAGGTGGTGACGGCTGGCTGGGGCGGCCAGGTGCCGCAGGTGGTGACGGCTGGCTGGGGCGGCCAGGTGCCGCAGGTGGTGACGGCTGGCTGGGGCGGCCAGGTGCCGCAGGTGGTGACGGCTGGCTGGGGCGGCCAGGTGCCGCAGGTGGTGACGGCTGGCTGGGGCGGCCAGGTGCCGCAGGTGGTGACGGCTGGCTGGGGCGGCCAGGTGCCGCAGGTGGTGACGGCTGGCTGGGGCGGCCAGGTGCCGCAGGTGGTGACGGCTGGCTGGGGCGGCCAGGTGCCGCAGGTGGTGACGGCCAGGTGACGGAGACATATTTAAAGGTGGAGGCGGCGGTGGGATAATGGGATGGGACTCGCCTACATGTGGGTACGGGGGTCGAACACCGGCTGCTACCTCCGCCTCCCCCAATGGTCTTAGCTAAATACACTGGGCTCGGTACCTGCTCTTTTAATACGGTGTTGCGGTGTACTGGTTAATGTTAACTTTTGTACACAGTTACCTCCAATCACTTCTTCATGCGTGTGGTGATGGGGGGACTGGGTAAGGGGTGATGGGAGATTGGGGGACCGGGTAAGGGGTGATGGGAGATTGGGGGACCGGGTAAGGGGTGATGGGAGATTGGGGGGACTGGGTAAGGGGTGATGGGAGATTGGGGGGACTGGGTAAGGGGTGATTAGAGGTCTGGTCAGGGGGTACGTACACATACAGAGGGCGGGGGAGGGAGGGCTGAAATGGGGGGGGCGGTGTCTCAAGGGAGGGGGGGGCAGGAAGTGGAGGGGGGTGAGGGGGGGGGCGGATTGAGAGTCAACAAGAGTACTTGAAGAATGAATGAGTAGACGTGACGTCACGGTGGCAACACCCGTCCCTCACTCTTGAGCGGAAGTTGAGTACTGTGTGAGGTGTGCCTACGCCCCTCCTCTTCACTCCTCCTCCTCCCCCCTCCTCCTCCCCCCTCCTCCTCCCCCCTCCTCCTCCCCCCTCCTCCTCCCCCCTCACTCCTCCTCCTCCTCCTCCCCCCTCCTCCTCCCCCCTCCTCCTCCCCCCTCACTCCTCCTCCTCCTCCTCACCCCTCCTCACCCCTCCTCACTCCTCCTCACCCCTCCTCACTCCTCCTCACTCCTCCTCACTCCTCCTCACTCCTCCTCACTCTCCTCCGTGTTCCATGTTCCAATGTGTTGTTTTTAGTATGTTTTCCATATGCTGCTATATGGTGTGGCCCCGGGTGTGGCCCCGGGTGTGGATGTGGCCCCGGGTGTGGCCCCGGGTGTGGCCCCGGGTGTGGCCCCGGGTGTGGCTGTGGCCCCGGGTGTGGATGTGGCCCCGGGTGTGAGTGTAGCGGGTGACAAGTGTGGAGGTGTAGTGGAGGAGACACCCACATGTGGAGAGTGGGGTCGTTGCCCTCCACCCGCTGCCTCTGCCTGGGCCTTACATCCCCCTCTGGTCCCCCCCCCCCTCACCTTGCACCCCCCCCCTGCTTACATCTCTCCCCCCCTCACCTTGCACGCCCCCCCCCTGCTTACGTCTCTCCCCCTCACCTGTAAACAATTGTATCCCACTTTACGGAAGATTTAACATCTGGGCCTCGCGCAGTTTTCCAGTATGGTTAAATGTTGATTTTGGCCGTTGTGGTGTTGTTGTTGTTGGCATGTAAGTGTGGGAGCCGCCTCCACCACCACCCTACTGTAGTTGTTGTTGTTGTTGTTGTAGACATTAACATGTTGGCTCCTTTTGAGACACGTGTCTACTACTTACCACCTGTTGGCTTCTGAGTCAATATTTCTGTCCTTCCTGGCTCCGTCTCTGCTATTGTCAACACGTCTTACACAAGGCGCACCACTCATGCTGCAGGAGGTGTGGTAGTCACGCTGTGACAATTGCAAGTGTTAGAGATTGTATGCAGTTTACCTGCGGTCGGTTTGACTAACAGAACCCAATGTGTCAACGAAATATAATCCGGACCATCAACCGTGAAGAGTTCAGTCCCCCAGGGTACTGTGCTTGCTCCAGTACTTTTTATCCTCGTATCAGGCATCGACAAGGACACAATCTATATTACTGTATCATCCTTTGCAGATGACTCTAGGATTTTTATGAGTAGACAACATAGAGCACAGCGAACCTCCATTCAGATGTAAATCAGGTCTTTCAATGGGCTACAGAAAATATGGTATTTAATGGAGATAAGTACCATCTCTTGCGCTACGGAAAAAAATGAAAATATAAAAGCAGAAACCACTTACAAAACGCAGTCAAGTCATAAGATTGAGCGAAAAAGCAATGTTAAGGATTTGGGTGTACTCGTGTCGGAAGACCTTACCTTTAAAGAACTCAATAAAGTAGCCGTCACAACTGCAAGAAAAATGACAGGTTGGATAACAAGAACCTTTCACACTAGAGATGCTATACCGATGATGATATTCTTCAAGACGCTGTAATATTTTGTTGAATTATCTGCAGGAGTCTTGCAAATTGTCTATACAGTATACCTAGGTCATAAAAGTATTTGTGTGTACGTCTGATACCATACTACTTGTGAAGGAGGAAATGTATATGTTTACCTCTCAGAATGTTTGGTAATGTGTTTATTTGTAATGTGTGTCTATGTATATATTAACACGTTGTACTGAATGGGGTGAGAATAGCTTGAGCTACCTCATCCCTTTGTGTGTATTTTACCTCAATAAACTTATTTCAATTTCAATTTCAATTCAAGACGCTAGTGCTCTCTAGAGTGAAATACTGCTGCACAATGACAGCCCCTTTCAAAGCTGGAGAAATGGCTGACCTGGAGAGCGTGCAGAGATCCTTTACTGCTAGAATCCACTCAGTAAAACATCTAAACTATTGGGACCAACTAAAGAGCCTAAATCTGTATTCCCTTGAGCGCAGGCGGGAGAGATATATAATAATTTACACGTGGAAAATATTAGAGGGGCTGGTCCCAAACCTGCACACAGAAATAACATCACATGAGACCAGAAGACATGGCAGGATGTGCAGAATACCCCCGTTGAAAAGCAGAGATGCAACAGGTACTCTGAGAGAGAACTATCAACATCAGAGGCCCGAGACTGTTCAACACGCTTCCACTACACATAAGGGGCATAACTGGCAGACCCCTCACAGTGCTCAAGAGAGAACTGGATGAGCACCTCCAAAATATACCTGATCAACCAGGCTGTGATTCATACGTCAGGCTGCGAGCAGCTGCGTCCAACAGCCTGGTTGACCAGTCCAGCAACGAGGAGGCCTGGTCGACGACCGGGCCGCTGGGACGCTAAGCCCCGAAAACACCTCAAAGTAACCTCAAGGGTCTAAGCCTTCAGTTTCTAATGAGAACATGTATTTCTATATACATGTTGAAAACATGTATAGAATTGTTATTATAATGTAAA
Organism: Procambarus clarkii; assembly: GCF_040958095.1. Lineage (NCBI taxonomy): Eukaryota > Metazoa > Arthropoda > Malacostraca > Decapoda > Cambaridae > Procambarus > Procambarus clarkii. Next base: position 17,257,763 of record NC_091219.1, read on the forward strand.
GAATGAATGAAGTTATTTAGCGTAAGTCATGTATGACCAGATGTATAGAATATCATGACTCGACAAATAATCATACTAAGGAAGTTTAAGTGTTTTAGCGCGCCAAATACAGCAAAATATTAGTTCTTTGTTTAAAGTGTATTGTCGTTTTCTCTTGTTAATAATTCTAGAAAGAAACACAAATGTCATATTACTACTGATTAGATACTACTGATTACTACTACTGACAGTGAACGATTCTTGAGCAAGAACATTTTAACCATTTTGATACAAAAGAAAAGCGTTGTTAAAGCTTGTAAATCAATGAGAGAATGTATACGACTTGTATGGTTGTCGCAGTGTTCAGAAATTGTCAAGAAGCCGAACATTAGAGAGGGTCATTTGTGGCGCTGCTGTGTACTCGCCTAGTTGTGCTTGTGGGGCGTTGAGCTCTGGCGCTTTGGTACAGCGGAATGTGTGTGTGTGTGTGGGGGGGGGGGGGGGGTGCCGCTTCCCTCTGTACGTTATCTTCCCCCATTTAGGTGTTCGCTATCCTGTCCCCCCAACACCCGTTTCCACTATTGTGTGCTCGCTGGAGATGAACTTGGTGTGGTCACTTGTTGGCCCGTTCCTTCCTTAGGTCTGTCCAGATCATCTGGTATTTGCTTGCGGACTTTCACCTTTTGTATCAGCGTAACTTCTGCATCGTCAGTAAACATTGAGAGGAAGAAGTCTTGTTTCTTTTGGAAGATCATTTAAATAAATAAGGAAGAAGATAGGCTCTGGTACTGACCCCTGTGGGACTCCGCTTGTTGCGTAACGCCACTCTGGAGTTTCTCCTCTCACCGGGAGTGTCTTCTGTCCTTGTGTACTGTCCTTGTGTACTGCCTCATTCACGGCAGTACCTCCTCTCACTCCTGCTGTTTCCCAACTCGTCCAACAGTGTCATGTGAGGTACTATGTGAACCAGACCACACACTAGAAAGTGGAGGGACGACGACGTTTCGGTCCGTCCTGGACCATTCTCAAGTCGATTGTGATGAGGAAGTAGAGACAGGCAATAAATAGGCAGGAGAGAGGTGCGGACCCGGCTCTCTTTGCTGTCCAACCCGTCCGCTCAACTATAGTACGCTTTATCATTGATATCATTTATTTATCATTTATAGCTTTACTCACATTCTGCTCCTCGACGAACAAATTACAAAATACTGTGATAAACTGCAGCTTACAAATGTCTCACGTTTTCTCTACATGGGTAGGTTAGGGCAAGTGCCTTTCTGGTTAGGGTAGGGTTTTGTATGTTGTTCTCTCAGTCCCAGATAAGCTGTCGTTTGGTAAGGTTTGCTAGGCAGATATTTTCGTCCCGGAAACTGTGTTAGCAATGCAAAATAATTTTCCTCGATTTTTGTGTACTAGTTTCCTTGTATTCTCCGTCACCTTGCTTGGAATGCAAGCAAAAAGCACTGACCTTTATTATAGCACTTGTCTGCTCTTGTATTTGTTAATACAACATTAGCTGTCTTCTAAGTTTGTGATGTCTTGTAGTAAGTGATGAGCATAAGACTGGATGCTCTTGGTATCCCTGGTAACCACATCCTGCCTCACTCCTCATCTTTCGTCGTGTCTAGTTCCAGCAGTTGTCGCCCTCGTCTCTGGTAATCTGCTTGATACCTGCTTGATGGGGTTCTGGGAGTAGTTCTATTCCCCAAGCCCGGCCCGAGGCCAGGCTTGACTTGTGAGTTTGGTCCACCAGGCTGTTGCTTGGAGCGGCTCGCGGGCCCATATACTCACCACAGCCCAGTTGGTCCGGCACTCCTTGAAGAAAACTATCTAGTTTTATCATGAAGATGTCCACGGTTGTTCCGGCAATATTTCTTATGCTCGCTGGGAGGACGTTGAACAACCGCGGACCTCTGATGTTTATACAGTGTTCTCTGATTGTGCCTATGGCACCTCTGCTCTTCACCGGTTCTATTCTGCATTTTCTTCCATATCGTTCACTCCAGTACGTTGTTATTTTACTGTGTAGATTTGGTACTTGGCCCTCCAGTATCTTCCACGTGTATATTATTTGATATCTTTCTCGTCTTCTTTCTAGAGAGTACATTTGGAGGGCTTTGAGACGATCCCAATAATTTAGGTGATTTATCACGTCTATGCGTGCCGTATATGTTCTCTGTACTCCATCTTTTTCAGCAATCTCTCCTGCTCTGAAGGGGAAAGTGAGTAGCAGTACTCAAGACGGGGCAACACAAGTGACTTGAAGAGTATAACCATTGTGATGGGATTCCTGGATTTGAAAGTTCTCGTAATCCATTTTTTTATTTTTCTGGCTGACGCAATATTTGCTTGGCTATGCTCCCTAAACGTTAGATCGTCGGACATAATTATTCTCAATTCCTTGACATGCTGTTTTCCTACTATGGGCAGATTCGATTGTGTTTTGTGCCCTGTATTATGTTTAAGGTCCTCATTTTTACCGTACCTGAGTACCTGGAATTTATCGCTGTTAAACATCATGTTATTGTCTGCTGCCCAGTCGAAAACTTTATGAATATCTGCTTTGTAGTTTTTCAATGTCTTCAGCCGAGGTAATTTTCATGCTGTTTTTTGTCATCTGCAAAGGATGACACGAAGCTGTGACGTGTATTTTCCTTGAATGTTGGGAGTCGTGCAGTGTGGCTTGACGCACTGTGCCATGCGTCACTGTGCGTCGTGTGTCGTGCTGTGTGGCTTGACACACTGTGCCACTCACGGTGTGTCGTGGTGTGTCAGCACCAACCTGACCGTGTTGTCGTGTTGGTGCAAGCGTTCCTCCGTTTCTCCTGCTTGTTCCCTCAGCCCTTACACCTATGGCTAAGTTATAAGTTAATCGTATTACGTTCACTGTCCTGTCTTCCGACTGGCAATTTAGTTTTGGCTGCTTCCCAACAGACAAATGGTAAGACTCCTCTTTCTGTTATTGTAGTGGATTTCTGGGATTATTGGTAGATTGTGGTGGGTTGGGACAGGGAGCGTCGGGAGTGGATAGTGGGAATGAGGGATGTTAATGGGCAGTGGGAGAGTGGGGGACGAGAGTGGGAGACGTGGTTTGTGGTGGAGGGTGAGAGTGGGGGGAGGGGTGGGGGGGGGGGAGCGGGCGTAATTACGAGTCAGCGGAGAAGGGATGGTTGGCATTCCTGGCATAACCTGCCCTGGCACAAAAACCCGAGCGGCAGCCAGTCACTGACCCTCGCTTTCCTCCCTCCCTCCCTCCCTGCTGCTGCTGCTCCTGCCGCTGCTCCTGCCGCCGCCGCTGCTGCCGCTGCTGCCGCTGCTGCTGCTGCCGCCGCTGCTGCCGCCGCCGCTGCCCGTTCAGGGAGGAGGCGGGGTCCAACCCACTGTTGGCCACACCCCGCCCACAAACCCCTCCCACCCCACAAAACCTTCCCTCCCCCCTTCCTCTGCTCGGTGTTGGCTGGGGGTGGTGGGCCTGGTAGGGAGGAGGTGCCAGGTGTGGTGGTACAGGTGTGTGTGTGTATCCCTCTCCCTCGTGTGCAGGTGTACAGTTGTTCCCCCTCCCCCCCCCCAGCCTTCACCAAGTGTTACAGTCGCGTCCTCAATGGTGCCCCAGCGCCTGCCCCCCCCCCTCCCTCCCTCTCCCCTTCCATGTCTGTGAGACAGACAGAATATGAGAGAAAATGAATGAGAGAGAAAGTGAGAATAATAATAACAGTAATAGAGCATTAACCGCTAGCCGTAATGGTTCAGCCCCTCTCCACTACATGACGCTCAGTCTCCCCCATAACCCTCCCCCCCCATAACCCCCCCATAACCCCCCCATAACCCCCCCATAACCCCCCCATAACCCCTCCCCCACTCTCCCACACATTCATTCAGCAGTCCAGTAAACTGTGACATAGGCTGTGCATCTTAATGTAAAAGAGCAGCGGAGCAGAACACGGGAATTTTGAGGTATGCGCCGATACATTAGGGCGGGAAGTGACGTGTTTAAAGGCAAGAGTCGACAACCTCGCTGATAATAAACTGACCTATACAGCATGGTATTAGTTGGTTGGTGTTGAGCTGGTAGTGGTGGTACTCGTCTAGTGTGGTGGTGGTAGTGGTGGTACTCGTCTAGTGTGGTGGTGGTAGTGGTGGTACTCGTGTAGTGTGGTGGTGGTGGTAGTGGTGGTACTCGTCTAGTGTGGTGGTGGTGGTAGTGGTGGTACTCGTCTAGTGTGGTGGTGGTGGTAGTGGTGGTACTCGTCTAGTGTGGGGCTGGTAGTGGTGGTACTCGTCTAGTGTGGGGCTGGTAGTGGTGGTACTCGTCTAGTGTGGGGCTGGTAGTGGTGGTACTCGTCTAGTGTAGAGCTGGTAGTGGTGGTACTCGTCTAGTGTGGGGCTGGTAGTGGTGGTGGTACTCGTCTAGTGTAGAGCTGGTAGTGGTGGTACTCGTCTAGTGTGGGGCTGGTAGTGGTGGTACTTGTATGTTGTGATCATATTCCCTCTGTTCCTTCCATCCTCCAGGGTTGTGAGATTGTTACATTAGCCTATCGTCGTAGCTCAGTCCTCGTAGCTCTGGCACATGTCATCTTGAAGATTTGTGTAAAATTTTCAATCTGGGTTTTATTCTTCACCGGGTGTGGATTACATGCCGGTGATGCATATTCCAGTATTGGTCTAACGAATGTGTAGAACACCTTGAAGGAGTCCTCATTTAGGTCTCTAGACGATGTTCTTAAATGCTGTCGATGTTATTCTGTTTGTTAGTGTCTGAAGTATATCCACTACCAAATCTCTCTCTGATTACTATAGCTGCCTCCCCTTTATGGTATACCTTGAGGTGTTTCCGGGGCTTAGCGTCCCCGCGGCCCGGTCCTCGACCAGGCCTCCACCTTGCTGGACTGGTCAACCAGGCTGTTGGACGTGGCTGCTCGTAGCCAGCCTGACGTATGAATGACAGCCTGGTTGGTTAGGTATAGATAGGTTGATTTATGGTATAGATGCCTTCTGGTCTTAACTCTCCTTCTCCCATCTTCATTACATTACATTTTTTGTAATTAAATTCCAGCAGCCATTTGTTTGACGCCTGCTGGATTGTGTCATGGTCCTCCTGCAGTCATCATAGTCCACGCTGATGGTGAGTAGTAGTGGTGATGTATGGTGCAGAGGTTGTGGTTGGGAGGTTACATTGAGGTTACCTTGAGATGGTTTCGGGGCTCGAACGTCCCCGCGGCCCAGTCTTCGACCAGGCCTCCTAGCCAGCCCCAATAATTTGCCACAACGGACAGTGCTAATCGAACCAGCGACGTGTGCGACCCCAAGCCACCCACCCAACCTAACCAGCTGTGGCATAGAAAACATGAGCCTTTTGATAGGACTTTGTACGTTGGAGACCATAATGTATAAAGTGAGACGTACTTGTTGAGAGGAGGGGGGGGGAGGTCCCAACAATTTCTTCGTCTTCGGTCAAGTATAATTTTTAGCGTGACAGGAACCCGGAAGGTGTGACTGTTCGTCGCTGTGTGTGTGTGTGTGTGTGTGTGTGTGTGTGTGTGTGTGTGTGTGTGTGTGTGTGTAGTTACAGGATGAGAGCTACGCTCGTGGTGTCCCGTCTTCCCAGCACTCTTTGTCATATAACGCTTTGAAACTACTGACGGTCGTGTGTGTGTGTGTGTGTGTATGTATTCACCTAGTTGTATTCACCTAGTTGTGTTCACCTAGTTGTGTTTGCGGGGGTTGAGCTCTGCTCTTTCGGCCCGCCTCTCAACTGTCAATCAACTGTAACTAACAATCGACCCTATTCATTTAAGGCGGTAAATTTACTACATTCCACGCTTGTTCATTGACAAGTATAAACGAGATTGTCATATAATTGACTTTCTAATTATTACTGTAGTTTATGAGTTATATAGAATTTATTCTCTGGAGGTGAGTCCAATGTTTAATACATAGTTCTTTCTCTTGTACAGGTGAGTTGAGGAGTGTGGCGGCGTGATGGATGGGGCTTGTGGCGCAGGTAATGTCCTCACCATCATCTTGTGGTTATCTTGATTTCGGGGCTTAGCGCCGAAATCAAACCGGGGACCGGGAAATGTCCCCGCGGCCCGGTCCTCGACCAGGCCTCCTTTTTTGTTACACACCCCTAGGAAGCAGCCCGTAGCAGCTGTCTTAACTCCCAGGTACCTATTTTCTGCTAGGTGAAGAGAGGGCATCAGGGTGAAAGAAACTCTGCCCATTTGTTTCCGCCTCCACCAGGGAGCGAATCCGGAACCTCAGGACTACGAATCCCGAGCGGTGTCCACTCAGCTGTCAGGCCCCAGTGATAGCTGCACTTTGGTCAGGGGCCTGACCAAAGTTGGCCCCCTGTCCCTCACTCTCCCACTATGCCCCCCTGTCCCTCACTCTCCCACTATGCCCCCCTGTCCCTCACTCTCCCACTATGCCCCCCTGTCCCTCACTGCTCCCTATTATCCTACATTATGTTGATCTTGCCTTTCATGTTCTGGTCTTTGCTATGGTCTATTCTCCGCCATGTGTCTCCCCCACGTTTATCACCTGCATCTTCCCCTTCACTCTGCAGGCATGATAGCGTCTCTTGTGTGCTTGGCCTCAAGATAGCTTTAATTTTAGTTGCAGTTCCTACCTCACATACGATCAAAGCATCACCACAACCAGGACGTGTGTGTTGGTGTGGGTGGGTGGGGGGGTGTTTGTGAGTGTAAGTGTGGGTGTTTGTGAGTGTGTACACTTGCCTAATTGTATTTGCCTAATTGTGCTTGCGAGGGTTGAGCTCTGGCTCTTTGGTCCCCGCCTCTCAACTGTCAATCAACTGGTGTACAGGTTCCTGAGCCTATTAGGCTCTGTCATATCTACACTTGAAGCTGTGTATGGAGTCAGCCTCCACCACATCACTGCCTAATGCATTCCATTTGTCTACTATTTGTGTGTGTGTGTGTGTGTGTGTGTGTGTGTACTCACCTAATTGTACTCACCTAATTGTGCTTGCGGGGGTTGAGCTTTGGCTCTTTGGTCCCGCCTCTCAACTGTCAATCAACTGGTGTACAGATTCCTGAGCCTACTGGGCTCTATCATACCTACATTTGAAACTGTGTATGGAGTCAGCCTCCACCACATCACTTCCTAGTGCATTCCATTTATTAACTACTCTGACACTGAAAAAATTCTTTCTAACGTCTCTGTGGCTCATCTGGGTACTAAGTTTCCACCTGTGTCCCCTTGTTCGTGTCCCACCCGTGCTGAAGAGTTTGTCTTTGTCCACCCTGTCAATTCCCCTGAGAATTTTGTAGGTGGTTATCATGTCTCCCCTTACTCTTCTGTTTTCCAGGGATGTGAGGTTCAGCTCCTTTAGCCTTTCCTCGTAGCTCAATCCTCTCAGTTCCGGGACGAGCCTGGTGGCATACCGCTGAATCTTCTCTAACTTTGTCTTGTGTTTAACTAGGTATGGACTCCAGGCTGGAGCTGCATACTCCAGGATTGGTCTTACATAAGTGGTATACAGGGTTCTGAAAGATTCCTTACACAAGTTTCTGAAGGCAGTTCTTATGTTGGCCAGTCTAGCATATGCCGCTGATGATATTCTTTTGATGTGGGCCTCTGGGGACAGGTTCGGTGTGATATCAACCCCCAGATCCTTCTCTCTATTTGATTCTTGCAGGATTTCCCCTCCCAGATGATACCTTGTGTTCAGCCTCCTGCTCCCTTCGCCTAATTTCATCACCTTACACTTTCCAGAGTTGAACTTCAGCAGCCATTTTCTAGACCATTCCTCCAGTTTATCCAGGTCATCCTGTAGTCTCTGTCTATCTTCATCCGTCTTGATTCTTCTCATAATTTTTGCATCATCAGCAAACATCGAGAGGAATGAGTCTATACCCTCTGGAAGATCGTTCACATATATTAGAAACAGGATGGGTCCAAGTACTGAGCCCTGTGGGACTCCGCTGGTGACATCTCGCCACTCTGATGTCTTCCCCCTCACCGTTACTCGCTGTTTCCTGTTGCTTAAGTACTCCCTTATCCACTGGAGCACCTTCCCTTTTACTCCTGCCTGTTGCTCCAACTTTTTTAACAGCCTTTTATGGGGTACTGTGTCGAAGGCTTTTTGGCGTGTGTGTGTGTGTGTATGTGTGTGTGTATGTATGTATGTAAGTCACGAAGCAATTAACACGTGATGAACAATGTGACAGTGACAGACCACGAAGGAAGGATTAAGACAGGAATTTCCTTAAGTACTTTTGTATTTAATAATACATCTTCAGAAGGATGGATTTACAGTTGAGTGGATGTGGATATATAGGCAGGATAAAGGTGAGGTGAGGTTCACTGTGAGATAATGGGATATTAATAAGGTATTAGTGAGATATATGTGTGTGTCAAAAATAGATCTAAATTATGCAAACTACTGCTAATGCTTCAGTTGCATGATTGTGTAAATTGTATTAAAACGGATTCAATAATGGTCCCATTGAAAATTATTGACAATTCTTTATTGAAGAAGCTTCTCCCAGTCTATTTGGTGTGAGCTTTCTCACAAATGAACAAAACAGGGAGCCGGTCGGCCGAGCGGACAGCACGCTGGACTTGTGATCCTGTGGTCCTGGGCTCGATCCCAGGCGCCGGCGAGAAACAATGGGCAGAGTTTCTTTCACCCTATGCCCCTGTTACCTAGCAGTAAAATAGGTACCTGGGTGTTAGTCAGCTGTCACGGGCTGCTTCCTGGGGGTGGATGCCTGGTCGAGGACCGGGCCGCGGGGACACTAAAAGCCCCGAAATCATCTCAAGATAACCTCAAGAAACATAATTAAGTAATTGTCCGTGTCTTACAGAGTATTTATGTTGCGAAATTCTAAATTACAAATATTTGGATGTTTGGCCAACATAGAACCTATTACAGTTTTTACAAAGTATTTTGTAAATGAGACAGTTATCAGTACGAGGACTGTTTCTAATGGTTTACCAACAGTATCTTCGTAATTAAACAATACATGTATGTACGATGGGCTTTGCTACGGCAAATTTCCCAAAAAAACTGTGGCTAAAAAAGTTACTCTTTTTTTACTTTAAAGTTACTTTAAAATTACTAAAAAAAGTAAACTCTTCATCCAAGATTTTTGGACTAACAACCCGAAGGGCTCTTTGATAGAGGAAAAAATTGATGATTTCAGTGTATCTATTCCCTGATGGTATCTATTTTATAGATAAAATACCAAGTTTTTACTATGAAATTGTAGCTATTTTATTTTTATCCATTGTATCTATTTTTCATTCATCTCCTAAAATAATGAGCCAAACATTTTGGCTTATCAGCCATTTAAAAACATTTTTGAAACTTTGTCAACGGGAAGAGTCAAATAGATGATTTCGGGGCTTAGCGTCCCCGCGGCCCGGTCACACGATGAAATACATAGAGTAACGCACAGATGACGAATATAGTACTGTGATCACTGTAGATCACGAGATCACTGTGGTGGGTATGTGGGCCTGCGGGCCGCTCTAAGCAACAGCCTGGTGGACCAAACTCTCACAAGTCAAGCCTGGCCTCGGGCCGGGCTTGGGGAGTAGAAGAACTCCCAGAACCCCATCAAGCAGTAATGTACAGATGAGTACTGGCGGGACCTGACCAGACCTAAACTAATAAATGATTACTTAACCCTTTTTTTTAACATT